>NC_064562.1:1106171-1406171 GCF_937001465.1 Orcinus orca
CATGAAGAGGAATTAACCAAAGGCTCAGCGTGCCGTGCCGGAACCAGATTAGAGCCTGAAGCAATCCTGCGGTGTTGCGGCCAGCTCACAAGAAAGCGAGTTGAAGAAAGGAGCTCAGGGGCACTGTAATTCACAAACCTGCAGAGTTATAAATGACAGCTATCGTCCAAAAATATACTGAAGTAAGGCTGCCAAGAGGACTTGAAAGCGGGGCAGAATTGCAGGAAACCGATTTCAGGAGGTAGACTGGAATTGCATTGAAAGCATAGGAAAAGAGGCAGAACGTCGACAATGATGCACTTGGCCAAAGAGGGCGTATGCGTTTTTTCCTGAATATATTCAGGAAAAAACGCATACGCCCTTTTTGGCCAACCAAGCAAGCTTGCAAAGGAAATCTGCACTACAATGAAGTCTCACTTCCCCCCGGTCAAAAGAGCCATCTGAAAAAAGTGTAAAATCCAGAAAGGCAGGACAGGCCATGGAGAACTGGGAGCCTTGTTATGCTGATGGGCGTGATGTAAATTGCCAACAGCCACTCGGGAGAAGTGTATGGTGTTTCCTGAAACATCTAAAAAACAAAGCAACAGAGCCTAGGGCACTTCCACTTATGGTCCTATAGCTTAGGGAAATTAAAATCAAAAAGACACAGCCACCCCAAAATTTGGGACGGCTCTGTTTACAGGAACCTCTTCTGTAGCACAAGTTAAATATGCCAGATAGCAAATAATGGATAAAGAAGTTGCGGTACTTACGTACAACAGAATACCTCTCAGCAATGAAATCTATGTCACCAGGCCCGTACCAGCATAATGAGTGGATTGAGGCACGGTGATTCTAAGTGAAAAAAGTCACACAGAAAAAGAAACATCATAAGGTATCACTAATACACGGAATGTGAACTTGGCTACACATGAACTGAGTTACAAAACAGAACAGGGTCTCAAGTTTAGAAAACCAACTTATGCTTGCTTAAGGGGGAAGGTGAGTTGGGGTGCTGCATAAAACCAGAGTTTGAATTTAGCACAGATACTGTTCCATAAGCCAAATATGTAATAGACAAGACCTACCCCTTGCTCAACAAAATGGACTCCACAATGAGGTATCACCTCACACCTGATAGAATGGGCATCATCAGAAAATCTACAAACAAAAAATGCTGGAAAGGGTGTGGAGAAAAGGAACCCTCTTCCACTATTGTTGGGAATATAAATTGATACAGTCACTATGGAGAACAATATGGAGTTTCTTAAGAAACTAACAATAGAATTACCATATGATACAGCAATCCCAGTACTGGACATATACCCAGACAAAACCATAAATCAAAAAGAGACATTCACCGCAATGTTCATTGCCTCACTCTTTACAATATCGAGGTAATGGAAGCAACCTAAATGCCCACAGACAGACGAATGCATAAAGCTGTGGTACATATATAAAATGGAATATTACTAAGCCATGAAAAGGAATGAAATTGGGTCATTTGTAGAGACGTCGATGGATCTAGAGACTGTCATACAGAGTGAAGTAAGTCAGAAAGAGAAAAACAAATCTTGTATATTCATGCATATATGTGGAACCTAGAAAAACTGTACAGATTAACCATTTTGCAAGGCATAAATAGAGCAACAGATGTAGACAACAAACGTATGGACAACAAGGGGGGAAAGCTGTTGGGGGGGTGGTGGTGGGAGGAGTTGAGAGACTGGGATTGGCATGTATACATTTATATGTATAAAATAGATAACCAATAAGAACCTGCTGTATAAAAATATAAAATAAAATTCAAAATTAGAAAGAAATAAAATTTAAAAAATAAAACAGAAAAAACAATTATTCCCTTCACATACATGTATTTATATGAATAAATTATTTCCATGCTTATATCTGTAAATACAAAAAAGAGGAATAAAATCTACCTTGAACCAAAAACGAAAAAGAGAAAAAAAACACAGAACCCACCAGTTCCACAGAGGAAAACCGTATCAGGGCACTTGCTCCAGTTGTAAACAATTCTGAAGTTGGTCAGTGGTGGGGAATCGTCTCCCATTCAGCCAGCAGCCCCCACGCAACAAGCGTCCTCATTGCAAAGCTGGGGCACCGTGCCGAGGCATCTGTGAGTAAACGTGAGCTGAGCCCCAGGCCAGTTGCTGCTGAACTATTCCCACCCGTCCCAGGTAAAACACCTGAATATATACAAGGACTTGAAAGCCTAGAGGAAGGGCCATAGAGCCACACGAGTGACAGCATGCCGGCCGACTTGGTGCCTGCAGGCCAGCCTGGATGGTCCTGGCCCTGGGTGCTCTTCTGGAAGATTTCCATTTCCCTGCCTGAGATACCCGTCCTGTCCCTGCCCCCACTGCTTTTTTCCTTCCTCACCTCTGCCCAGGGAGAAATTCCAGCAGCAGGTATGGGTGACACATCCTCTTCTTTAGCAGGTGGCAGCCTGGCAACTGCTGCAGAAAGTCCAGCAGAGCCCCACTCACACTGGGCCACCCACAAAGCCGTGGCCTCTCACTCCCTCCCACCAGCCCAGCCCCGAGACTGCTGACAGGGCAGAGAAAATGGCGTCAGGCATGGCTGCAGGGGCTCTTGCTGCCTGGAGTGGTATTTATATTGATCTCAACCCAGGCACACCTGGGGAGGGCTGGCCGGCACGGTAAGGCTGCCCAGGTCAGCCAATCATCACCCCTCAGGGGCTCACAGTTGCAGAAAATGGAACTTGCTGAACCGGCCAGGTCCAAGGAACAGGTGTGGGCTCCTGACAGTCAGGATAGACAAGGGGCTGCAGCTTTGGCTTGTTTTCTAATCATTTTATCTGGCCCATGAGTGGGAGACAACTTCAATAAAACCCTCTCCTAATGAGAGGAACCCAGGAGTCAGGGAGAGGAGGGGTGGGTGGTGGTTGGAGACAGAGGCCTGGTGCCCCAGGTGCAGTGGAAGTCTCTGGAAGACCAGGTAGAGGGAGGCCGCACAGAGTGATGCCCAGGGTCACAGACCTGTCGCAGCTGCTGTTTGTTAGTTCAAGTCCTGCTCTGAGGTGCTCTGTGTCAGCTCTGAGCGACAGGTGAGCAGGGGGTGCTCTGCAATGAGGGCTATGTGCACAGTTCCTGTGTGCCCAGCCCTGCCACGGTACCTGCAAGGGTAGCTCTGTATCCTGGGAGGGGCCTGACCACAAGAGCCCCGTGGGCTGGGGTGGGGGTGGGGTACCTGCCCAGGTGAGCTCCATATTCTGGGATTGGTCTGACCACGAGAGCCCCATGGGCTGCTGGGGACCTGGCAAAGGATGTCAGGACAGTCAGTGAAGCCACCGAGGATATACCTCCAGCTGCTCCTAATTCCTACACCCTGCTGGTCATTCTACCAACCACCAGGACATGGTATTCTGTATTAGTCTTCAATGATGCCTTTTTTTGTATTCCATTAGTCCCAGAGTCACAAGAAATTTTGGCTTGTGAGTGGCAGGACTCAACGTACAACTAAAACAATACTTCCGGGCCGTCTTGCCCCAAGGGTGCAAAAATTCCCACACCATCTTTGGGGAAAGCTTAGCTAAAGACCTAAAAGTTCTACCTCTGGAAAAGGAAATCCTCCTTCAGTACGCAGACGACATTCTGATCGCCAGCCCTACTAAGGAGGCCTCTGAACTACCAAGCCAATAAAGGATAGAAGTTGTCCAAGGAAAAGCTCAAATATCACAGACTGCGGTGACCTGCCTGGGCTTCATTCTCACAGAAGGTCGGAGAAGCCCATCCCAGGAAAGGGAAGAAACCATTTGCAGCCTTACCCCTTTCTAAAACTAGAAGACAGCTTAGGGGTTCCTGGGGAGGCCAGGGTTTGCTGCTTCTGGATCCCTAACTACAGTCTACTAGCTGGGCCTCTATATGAAACACTGAAAGGAAAAGATGATGATCCTTTTGAATAGAATCCAGAAGTGGCCTTTCAAGAATGGAAAGAGCAGTCAATTCAGACCCTTGCCCTGGAACTCCCTAATTTAGCTAAACCCTTTGACCTTTACATTCCCGGTGAAAGGTGAATCGCCATTGGAGAATTAGTGCAAAAACTGGGACCAGTTGAAATGGAACAATGCAAGAATGCCATCCAGGTAGGATAAACTACAGTCACCAAGGGGCTTGGCCCACTGCCACATCTGGCCAAGATACTGGCGGTATCTAAAAACCTGGAAATCAGCAGCCCAAAAGGCCACCTCCCTCCTAAGGGAAAAGGACCCCACGTGGTGATCCTAACCACCAACCATGCCCTGAAGTTGCAGGGTTCGCTCCGTGGGCACACCAACCTCGAGTGAGGAGACCCTCCAACTCCAACATCCAGAGAGATAACCTGGGGCAACAGGGCACCATGACGACTCGTGTGAACATCACTTGACCTGGAGTTTCTCTCATAAAACAACAAGAGTGTGTCCCAAAAGAGTAGACTACTGCTTGCAGGACTTACTGCACCCAAAGGGGAGCTAATAATCTTGGCGGGGGAACCATATATCACACTGTCACCATAGAAAAGCCTACAGACACCATGATGATGGTGGTGAATGAGGAACGGGACAAAAGGCAGAGGAAGGGTTTGTCCCCAGCAAAGCCCATTAAAAATCCCTGGGAGATAAAAATAGAATCTGGGCAATAAAGTCAAGTCTAACCTTTTTTATCCTTTGTGCTTTGTCTAATTTCATGTGCTCCTAGGGTCCCGCATGCAGAGGTTCCACACCCGGCATTTCAGACCAGATTTCCTAGTGCAGAATGGCTGGGTCGACACCTCAGCTCCTGGGGCCCAGTGCAGACTCCGCGATATAGAGCCCGAGCTGCAGCCAACCCGGCCCTCGAGAGCTCCGCCCCCTCCCTCCCACTGACTCTGACAGGATCTCTACACAGCAGCCCAGCCCACAGCCCACGGGGTAGTGCATGCTCTCACCTCTCCATTCTCTGATCAAAATATAAAGTTTCCTTTGCTTGTGAACCAAACTCAGTCTCGATCTGTTGGCCCCAATGACACTGGGCAGGGGGACACTTGTTGGGGTCCACTCTGGAGGATCAGTAACAGAAATTGAGACTATTGTAACCTCAATGAACAGATGTGTGAGCCAAACTGTAGTTAACATAGAACAGTGTATAAGGCTCGGGTAAAATAAGATGTTTCTAACACTTCCATTTGATATTTCCATCACTTTATTATAAGCAAGTTCAGTGAAAAGGTTTGTCTTATTTGTCAGGTCAATATTAGAGAAACGAAGTGATTTCTTTCCAAGGATGTACATCTAATAATCTTGGTTAAAGCTTCAATCTTGTTTTAAATGCTTTTCCATTGAAAATGATACCTCTCTTTCAGCTCCCCTATTTCTGAGAAGTATAAAATCTTATAATTTATTATTACCAAAGGGGAAAGGTGGGAGGAGGGATAAATTAACAGTTTGGGATTAACACATACACACTGCTATGTATAAAATAGATCATCAACAAGGAACTACTGTATAGCACAGGGAACTACACTCAACATTTTGCAATAACCTATAAGGGGAAATAATCTGAAAAAGAATAGATATTTTTATTGACATCATCTATCAATGACAGTTAAGGTGTAACCTAAGGGAAGCTGGTGGTGAGTGCTTCTGACCCTGAAGACTTCAATCATCTAAAGTTTGGACTCTGCCTACTTCCCAAGGCCCTTAATGAGCATATGTGTAGCCGTAGCTTAAAAAATTCCCCAGTTTGGGTTTCGGGGAGACACTGATTTTGAAAAAGCCCTGGTGTTCTCCTTACATGAATGGGACTCTTCCTACTGCTAAAACATGTCTGTCACACCCAGAGGATGGTATACCGTCTGATCGGGAAGAGTTTGGAAAAGGCATCTCATCTCCTCATCTCCTGGTGCTCGGGTTCACCCCTCCAGCGTCTTTACTAACAGTCTCCCCACTTGGAGTGGTCAGCACTGTCAACATCCTGTTGCGTACAGTTTGGAATTTGTCCAGAGGATGAAGCGGAAGGATGAGGAACAATGAGAGACAAGTCCTAGGTGTTCAGACAGGCACATGTCACTCTAATTTCCAATCAGGAAGACGAATTGACCAAAGGCTAGGGTTGCCCATGGAAACAGTATAGGGCTTGAGGAAATCCCGCTGCTTTGTGGCCAGTTCCCATAAACACAAGTTGAACAATGGAACTCAGGGGCAGTAAAATTCACGAAACTGCAGAGTTGAAAATATCCATCACTGAAAAATGTCTTGAGGAAAGTCAGAGAAAAGGACTTGTAAGCAAGGGAGAATGGCAGGAAAGGGATTTGAGGAGGTAGAAAGGACTCGCCGTTAAGCACAACAAAAGGAGCTGAACATTGCCAACATTGCAGTTGGCCAAAAAGGGTGTATGCGTTTTTTTCTGTATATATTCAAGAAAAGGGCATACACTTTTTTAGCCAACCAAACAGGTGGGCACTGGAAGTCAATACTACAAAAGATATCACTTCGCATCAGTCAGAAGAGCCATCCTCATAAAGCGTAAACAACAGAAATGCAGGACAGGGCAAGGAGAAGAGGGAGCCCTGTGAGACTTATAGTGGAAATGTATATTGCCAACGGCCATTCTGGAGAAGTGTATTGTGTTTACTAAAGCATCTAAAAAATGAGCTACAGAGCATAGGGCACTTGCACTCATGGGCGTATATCTTGGGAAAAACAAAAATCCAGAGGACACAGGCACCCCAATGTTTACCCCCTCTCTGTTTAAAAGATCCTCGACTAGGATATAACTTAAATGTCTCTGGAGAGAAAAAATGGATAGAGATGTGGTACTTAGGTAGAGTGGAATATTATTCAGCCTGGAAATCAATGAAATATGGCCAGTTGTAACAACTCCGGAGGAGTTACGTATGATCATTCTAAGTGACATAATTCAAAAAGAAAAAGACACATATCATAAGATATCACTTAAAGGTGGAATCCAAAATGGCTACACATGAAATAAATTACAAAACAAAAACATAGTCAAATATGTAGAAAACACGCATAAGGCTGCTAAACGGGAAAGGTGGGGAGGGGTGAGGCATCATCCAGGAGGTTGAAATTAGCAAAGATACCATTCCAAATACCAAACTGATAATCAACAAGGCCTACACGGTAGCTGAAAGAACTGCACTCAGCACACTCAAGTCACCGGAAAAGAATATATACGACTGGTAAGAATCTGAAAAAGAATTTACTGATGTCTCTCTGTACGTGAATCAAGTGGATGTACAGCAGCAAGAAACAGAGCTTTGAAAATCAGCTGTAACCAATATAGTAATAAATTGAAAAAAATAAACGACAGAGAGACAGAGAAAACCTCTTACAACTTTTCCTCAGGGACGGTGATGCAACATGGATTGAACACATCTAGACCCACAGCAGGATGAGACATAAGGCTGGAAACTGTTTGCACTAAGAGAAATGTGAGGTTGGGTGAGGAAATGCACACCCTTTAAAGTAATACTACCTGGTACCCATTCAATGGGTCCCAAATCTGCAGGTTCAAGGGATCTTCCTACAGCTAAAACATGCATGGAAAACCCAGAGGACTGTACACCATGTGATCGGGAGATGTGTCTAAAATGCAGCTCATTTATCCTCTCCTGGTGCTCCTGTTCACCATTCCAGCCACGTTACTTAGAATCTCCCCACTTGGAGAATCAGCACATTTCAACTTCTGTTTCACACATTTTGCAAATTGTGAGGAGGATGAACGGGAAGAGGGGGAACCAATGAGAGAATAGTTGTAGGGGTTTGGACGGGCACATATCAGTCTAATTTCCCATTAAGAATAAGAATTGAAAAAAGGCTCAGCCCGCCTCGCCGGAGCCAAAATAGGGCCTGAAGCAATCCTGCGGGTTTGAGGCCAGCTCACAAAAGAGCAACTTAAAAAATGGAGCTCAGGGTCACTGCAATTCACAAACCTGCAGAGTTATAAATGAAAACTAACGTCCAAAAATATGTTGAGGTAAGGCAAAGAAGAGGATCTGAATGCAAGACAGAATTGCAAGAAACAGATTTCAAGAGATAGATTGGACTCGTCTTTAAAGCACATGAAAAGCGGCAGAATTTCGACAATGATGCAGTTGGCCCAAAAGGGCATATGCGTTTTTTCCTGATTATATCCAGGAAAAAACGCATACGCACTTTATGGGCAACGAAGCAAGCAAGCAATGCAAATGTGCACAACAAAGAAGTCTCATTTCCCACCGGTCAAAAGGGCCATCCTAAAAAATTGTAAAAACCAGAAATGCAGGACAGGCCATGGAGAAGAGGGAGCCTTTATACGCTGATGGGCAGTGTGTGAACTGCCGAGAGCCACTCTGGAGAAGTGTATGGTGGTTCCTAAATCATCTGAAAAACAGAGCTACAGAGCATAGGACACTTCCAATCATGGGAGTATATCTAGGGAAGTCTAAAAATCAACAAGACAGAAGCACACCACAGTTTAGGGCTACTCTGTTTACAAGAACCTCAACTTCAGTACACCTTAAATATCCCAGGAAAGAGAACAATGGATAAAGAAGATGTGGTACTTATGTACAATGGAATATCTCTTCACCATGAAATCAATGTAATAAGGTTAGTACAAGGATAAAGAGTGGATTTAGGTCTGATAATACTACTTGAAATAAGTCAAACAGAAAAAGAAACATATCATAAGATATCACTTATAGAGGGAGGGTAAATATGGCTGCACAAGAAATGAATTACAGAACAGAACAGTGTCTCACATTTAGAAAACACACTTATGTCAGCTTAAGGGGAAAGGAGAGGTGGGGTGATGCATAAAACCAGAGTTTGAAATTAGCACAGATACCGTTCAATAAACCAAATAGATATTAGACAAGATCTACACCTTGCTCAATGAACTGGCCTCAACACACCCTATACACCGCAGAGAAATATATCTGAGTAATAAGAATCTTAAAACCCATGTATTGATATATCTCCATAAGGGAATCAAGTGTGTGCAGAGCGGCACAAACACAGCAGTGAAAATGAGCTAAACCCCATTATAGAAATAAATTTTAAAAACAAAACGCAGAAACAATGAAAGAGAGAAAAATTCTTACAAAATTTGCTCAGGGGCTGTGATGCAACCTGGATTGACCACATGTAAACCCACAGCTGGATAAGACATAAGGCTGGACACTTGGGGATGAGAGGATTGGTGAGCTTTGGTGAGCAACTGCCAAAAGTTTAATGCAATACTTCATGCTACTCATTCCAAGGGTCCCAACACTCCAGGTTGAAGGGAATCTTCCTACAGCTAAACCATGCTTGGGAAACCCAGCGAATGGTATACCATATGATCAGGAAAGGTTTCTAAAATGCACCTCATTTTTCCTCTCCTGGGACTCTGGATCAACATTCCAGCCGCTTTACTAAAAACATCCCCACATGGAGAGTCAATGCCTTTAAGTTCTGGTATCGCACAGTCTGCAGTTAGTGCGGAGGATGAATGGGAATGGGGGAACCAGTGAGAAACTAGCTGTAGCGGTTTCAATGGGCACATGTCACTCTAATTTCACATCAGTAAGAAGAATAAACCAAAGGCACAGCAAGGTGCCCCAGAAGAAGAATAGGGCCTGAAGGAATCCTGTGGTTATGAGGCAAGATCACAAAAATAAGAGCTGAAAAATGGAGCTAAGGGCCACTGCAATTCAAAAACCTGCAGAGTTATAAAGGCCAACTATATTCAAAAAATATATTGAGGTAAGGCTATGAAGAGGCTTTGAAAGCAAGGCAGAATTGCAGGAAACCGATTTCAGGAGGTAGACTGGAATTGCATTGAAAGCATAGGAAAAGAGGCAGAACGTCGACAATGATGCACTTGGCCAAAAAGGGCGTATGCGTTTTTTCCTGAATATATTCAGGAAAAAACGCATACGCCCTTTTTGGCCAACCAAGCAAGCTTGCAAAGGAAATCTGCACTACAATGAAGTCTCACATCCCCCTGGTCAAAAGGGCCATCTGAAAAAAGTGTAAAATCCAGAAAGGCAGGACAGGCCATGGAGAACTGGGAGCCTTGTTATGCTGATGGGCGGGATGTAAATTGCCAACAGGCACTGGGGAGGAGTGTATGGTGTTTCCTGAAACATCTAGAAAACAAAGCAACAGAGCCTAGGGCACTTCCACTTATGTTCCTATAGCTTAGGGAAATTAAATGCAAAAAGACACAGCCACCCCAAAGTTTGGGATGGCTCTGTTTACAAGAACCTCGTTTACGGTACAAGTTCAATATCGCAGAAAGCGAAAAATGGATAAAGAAGTTGTGGTACTTACGGACAATGCAATATCACTCAGCAATGAAATCTATGTCATCAGGCCCGTAGCAGCATAATGAGTGGATTCAGGTATGATGATTCTAACTGAAATAAGTCACACAGAAAAAGAAACATCATAAGATATCACTAATACACGGAATATAAACTTGGCTACACAGGAAGTGGATTACAAAACAGAACAGGGTCTCAAATTTAGAAAACCAACTTATGCTTGCTTAAGGGGAAAGGTGAGTTGGGGTGCTGCATAAAACCAGAGATTGAAATGAGCACAGATAAAGTTCCTTAAGCCAAATATGTAATAGAGAAGAGCTACTCCTTGCTCAATGAAATGGACTCAACACCCCATATTAAACGCCTAAGAATGTACCTGACTAGTAAGTATCTTAAAACCTATGGATTGGTATGTCTCCGAAAGAGAATCAAGCATGTTTACAGGGGCATAAATGCAGCAGTGATAGGATTGGAGAGGTTCGGTGAGCAAATGAAGACCCTTTGAAGTCATATTGCATGGTACCCATTCCACGGGTCTCAACTCTCCAGGTTTAAGGGATTCTTCCTTCAGCTAAAACATGTATGTGGAACCCAGAGTATGATCAACCGTGTGATCGGGAGACGTGTTCCAATATGTCTCAGTTCTCGTCCCCTGGTACTCGGGTGCAACATTCCAGATGCTTTACTAACACTCTCCCAACTTGGAGAGTCAGTGCCTTTAACCTCCTGTTTGGCCCAGTTTGCAATTTCTGTGGAAGATGAACAGGAATAGGGAAAGCCAATGAGAGACTATCTGGAGGTGTCTGGACGGGCAAATTTAACTCTCATTTCCCACCAGGAAGAGGAATTAACCAAAGGCTCAGCGTGCCATGCCGGAACCAGATTAGGGCCTGAAGCAATCCTGCGGTGTAACGGCCAGCTCACAAGAAAGCGAGTTGAAGAAAGAAGCTCAGGGGCACTGTAATTCACAAACCTGCAGAGTTATAAATGACAGCTATCGTCCAAAAATATACTGAAGTAAGGCTGCCAAGAGGACTTGAAAGCGGGGCAGAATTGCAGGAAACCAATTTCAGGAGGTAGACTGGAATTGCATTGAAAGCATAGGAAAAGAGGCAGAACGTCCACAATGATGCACTTGGCCAAAAAGGGCGTATGCGTTTTTTCCTGAATATATTCAGGAAAAAACGCATACGCCCTTTTTGGCCAACCAAGCAAGCTTGCAAAGGAAATCTGCACTACAATGAAGTCTCACTTCCCCCCGGTCAAAAGAGCCATCTGAAAAAAGTGTAAAATCCAGAAAGGCAGGACAGGCCATGGAGAACTGGGAGCCTTGTTATGCTGATGGGCGTGATGTAAATTGCCAACAGCCACTCGGGAGAAGTGTATGGTGTTTCCTGAAACATCTAAAAAACAAAGCAACAGAGCCTAGGGCACTTCCACTTATGGTCCTATAGCTTAGGGAAATTAAAATCAAAAAGACACAGCCACCCCAAAATTTGGGACGGCTCTGTTTACAGGAACCTCTTCTGTAGCACAAGTTAAATATGCCAGATAGCAAATAATGGATAAAGAAGTTGCGGTACTTACGTACAACAGAATACCTCTCAGCAATGAAATCTATGTCACCAGGCCCGTACCAGCATAATGAGTGGATTGAGGCACGGTGATTCTAAGTGAAAAAAGTCACACAGAAAAAGAAACATCATAAGGTATCACTAATACACGGAATGTGAACTTGGCTACACATGAACTGAGTTACAAAACAGAACAGGGTCTCAAGTTTAGAAAACCAACTTATGCTTGCTTAAGGGGGAAGGTGAGTTGGGGTGCTGCATAAAACCAGAGTTTGAATTTAGCACAGATACTGTTCCATAAGCCAAATATGTAATAGACAAGACCTACCCCTTGCTCAACAAAATGGACTCCACAATGAGGTATCACCTCACACCTGATAGAATGGGCATCATCAGAAAATCTACAAACAAAAAATGCTGGAAAGGGTGTGGAGAAAAGGAACCCTCTTCCACTATTGTTGGGAATATAAATTGATACAGTCACTATGGAGAACAATATGGAGTTTCTTAAGAAACTAACAATAGAATTACCATATGATACAGCAATCCCAGTACTGGACATATACCCAGACAAAACCATAAATCAAAAAGAGACATTCACCGCAATGTTCATTGCCTCACTCTTTACAATATCGAGGTAATGGAAGCAACCTAAATGCCCACAGACAGACGAATGCATAAAGCTGTGGTACATATATAAAATGGAATATTACTAAGCCATGAAAAGGAATGAAATTGGGTCATTTGTAGAGACGTCGATGGATCTAGAGACTGTCATACAGAGTGAAGTAAGTCAGAAAGAGAAAAACAAATCTTGTATATTCATGCATATATGTGGAACCTAGAAAAACTGTACAGATTAACCATTTTGCAAGGCATAAATAGAGCAACAGATGTAGACAACAAACGTATGGACAACAAGGGGGGAAAGCTGTTGGGGGGGTGGTGGTGGGAGGAGTTGAGAGACTGGGATTGGCATGTATACATTTATATGTATAAAATAGATAACCAATAAGAACCTGCTGTATAAAAATATAAAATAAAATTCAAAATTAGAAAGAAATAAAATTTAAAAAATAAAACAGAAAAAACAATTATTCCCTTCACATACATGTATTTATATGAATAAATTATTTCCATGCTTATATCTGTAAATACAAAAAAGAGGAATAAAATCTACCTTGAACCAAAAACGAAAAAGAGAAAAAAAACACAGAACCCACCAGTTCCACAGAGGAAAACCGTATCAGGGCACTTGCTCCAGTTGTAAACAATTCTGAAGTTGGTCAGTGGTGGGGAATCGTCTCCCATTCAGCCAGCAGCCCCCACGCAACAAGCGTCCTCATTGCAAAGCTGGGGCACCGTGCCGAGGCATCTGTGAGTAAACGTGAGCTGAGCCCCAGGCCAGTTGCTGCTGAACTATTCCCACCCATCCCAGGTAAAACACCTGAATATATACAAGGACTTGAAAGCCTAGAGGAAGGGCCATAGAGCCACACGAGTGACAGCATGCCGGCCGACTTGGTGCCTGCAGGCCAGCCTGGATGGTCCTGGCCCTGGGTGCTCTTCTGGAAGATTTCCATTTCCCTGCCTGAGATACCCGTCCTGTCCCTGCCCCCACTGCTTTTTTCCTTCCTCACCTCTGCCCAGGGAGAAATTCCAGCAGCAGGTATGGGTGACACATCCTCTTCTTTAGCAGGTGGCAGCCTGGCAACTGCTGCAGAAAGTCCAGCAGAGCCCCACTCACACTGGGCCACCCACAAAGCCGTGGCCTCTCACTCCCTCCCACCAGCCCAGCCCCGAGACTGCTGACAGGGCAGAGAAAATGGCGTCAGGCACGGCTGCAGGGGCTCTTGCTGCCTGGAGTGGTATTTATATTGATCTCAACCCAGGCACACCTGGGGAGGGCTGGCCGGCACGGTAAGGCTGCCCAGGTCAGCCAATCATCACCCCTCAGGGGCTCACAGTTGCAGAAAATGGAACTTGCTGAACCGGCCAGGTCCAAGGAACAGGTGTGGGCTCCTGACAGTCAGGATAGACAAGGGGCTGCAGCTTTGGCTTGTTTTCTAATCATTTTATCTGGCCCATGAGTGGGAGACAACTTCAATAAAACCCTCTCCTAATGAGAGGAACCCAGGAGTCAGGGAGAGGAGGGGTGGGTGGTGGTTGGAGACAGAGGCCTGGTGCCCCGGGTGCAGTGGAAGTCTCTGGAAGACCAGGTGGAGGGAGGCCGCACAGAGTGATGCCCAGGGTCACAGACCTGTCGCAGCTGCTGTTTGTTAGTTCAAGTCCTGCTCTGAGGTGCTCTGTGTCAGCTCTGAGCGACAGGTGAGCAGGGGGTGCTCTGCAATGAGGGCTATGTGCACAGTTCCTGTGTGCCCAGCCCTGCCACGGTACCTGCAAGGGTAGCTCTGTATCCTGGGAGGGGCCTGACCACAAGAGCCCCGTGGGCTGGGGTGGGGGTGGGGTACCTGCCCAGGTGAGCTCCATATTCTGGGATTGGTCTGACCACGAGAGCCCCATGGGCTGCTGGGGACCTGGCAAAGGATGTCAGGACAGTCAGTGAAGCCACCGAGGATATACCTCCAGCTGCTCCTAATTCCTACACCCTGCTGGTCATTCTACCAACCACCAGGACATGGTATTCTGTATTAGTCTTCAATGATGCCTTTTTTTGTATTCCATTAGTCCCAGAGTCACAAGAAATTTTGGCTTGTGAGTGGCAGGACTCAACGTACAACTAAAACAATACTTCCGGGCCGTCTTGCCCCAAGGGTGCAAAAATTCCCACACCATCTTTGGGGAAAGCTTAGCTAAAGACCTAAAAGTTCTACCTCTGGAAAAGGAAATCCTCCTTCAGTACGCAGACGACATTCTGATCGCCAGCCCTACTAAGGAGGCCTCTGAACTACCAAGCCAATAAAGGATAGAAGTTGTCCAAGGAAAAGCTCAAATATCACAGACTGCGGTGACCTGCCTGGGCTTCATTCTCACAGAAGGTCGGAGAAGCCCATCCCAGGAAAGGGAAGAAACCATTTGCAGCCTTACCCCTTTCTAAAACTAGAAGACAGCTTAGGGGTTCCTGGGGAGGCCAGGGTTTGCTGCTTCTGGATCCCTAACTACAGTCTACTAGCTGGGCCTCTATATGAAACACTGAAAGGAAAAGATGATGATCCTTTTGAATAGAATCCAGAAGTGGCCTTTCAAGAATGGAAAGAGCAGTCAATTCAGACCCTTGCCCTGGAACTCCCTAATTTAGCTAAACCCTTTGACCTTTACATTCCCGGTGAAAGGTGAATCGCCATTGGAGAATTAGTGCAAAAACTGGGACCAGTTGAAATGGAACAATGCAAGAATGCCATCCAGGTAGGATAAACTACAGTCACCAAGGGGCTTGGCCCACTGCCACATCTGGCCAAGATACTGGCGGTATCTAAAAACCTGGAAATCAGCAGCCCAAAAGGCCACCTCCCTCCTAAGGGAAAAGGACCCCACGTGGTGATCCTAACCACCAACCATGCCCTGAAGTTGCAGGGTTCGCTCCGTGGGCACACCAACCTCGAGTGAGGAGACCCTCCAACTCCAACATCCAGAGAGATAACCTGGGGCAACAGGGCACCATGACGACTCGTGTGAACATCACTTGACCTGGAGTTTCTCTCATAAAACAACAAGAGTGTGTCCCAAAAGAGTAGACTACTGCTTGCAGGACTTACTGCACCCAAAGGGGAGCTAATAATCTTGGCGGGGGAACCATATATCACACTGTCACCATAGAAAAGCCTACAGACACCATGATGATGGTGGTGAATGAGGAACGGGACAAAAGGCAGAGGAAGGGTTTGTCCCCAGCAAAGCCCATTAAAAATCCCTGGGAGATAAAAATAGAATCTGGGCAATAAAGTCAAGTCTAACCTTTTTTATCCTTTGTGCTTTGTCTAATTTCATGTGCTCCTAGGGTCCCGCATGCAGAGGTTCCACACCCGGCATTTCAGACCAGATTTCCTAGTGCAGAATGGCTGGGTCGACACCTCAGCTCCTGGGGCCCAGTGCAGACTCCGCGATATAGAGCCCGAGCTGCAGCCAACCCGGCCCTCGAGAGCTCCGCCCCCTCCCTCCCACTGACTCTGACAGGATCTCTACACAGCAGCCCAGCCCACAGCCCACGGGGTAGTGCATGCTCTCACCTCTCCATTCTCTGATCAAAATATAAAGTTTCCTTTGCTTGTGAACCAAACTCAGTCTCGATCTGTTGGCCCCAATGACACTGGGCAGGGGGACACTTGTTGGGGTCCACTCTGGAGGATCAGTAACAGAAATTGAGACTATTGTAACCTCAATGAACAGATGTGTGAGCCAAACTGTAGTTAACATAGAACAGTGTATAAGGCTCGGGTAAAATAAGATGTTTCTAACACTTCCATTTGATATTTCCATCACTTTATTATAAGCAAGTTCAGTGAAAAGGTTTGTCTTATTTGTCAGGTCAATATTAGAGAAACGAAGTGATTTCTTTCCAAGGATGTACATCTAATAATCTTGGTTAAAGCTTCAATCTTGTTTTAAATGCTTTTCCATTGAAAATGATACCTCTCTTTCAGCTCCCCTATTTCTGAGAAGTATAAAATCTTATAATTTATTATTACCAAAGGGGAAAGGTGGGAGGAGGGATAAATTAACAGTTTGGGATTAACACATACACACTGCTATGTATAAAATAGATCATCAACAAGGAACTACTGTATAGCACAGGGAACTACACTCAACATTTTGCAATAACCTATAAGGGGAAATAATCTGAAAAAGAATAGATATTTTTATTGACATCATCTATCAATGACAGTTAAGGTGTAACCTAAGGGAAGCTGGTGGTGAGTGCTTCTGACCCTGAAGACTTCAATCATCTAAAGTTTGGACTCTGCCTACTTCCCAAGGCCCTTAATGAGCATATGTGTAGCCGTAGCTTAAAAAATTCCCCAGTTTGGGTTTCGGGGAGACACTGATTTTGAAAAAGCCCTGGTGTTCTCCTTACATGAATGGGACTCTTCCTACTGCTAAAACATGTCTGTCACACCCAGAGGATGGTATACCGTCTGATCGGGAAGAGTTTGGAAAAGGCATCTCATCTCCTCATCTCCTGGTGCTCGGGTTCACCCCTCCAGCGTCTTTACTAACAGTCTCCCCACTTGGAGTGGTCAGCACTGTCAACATCCTGTTGCGTACAGTTTGGAATTTGTCCAGAGGATGAAGCGGAAGGATGAGGAACAATGAGAGACAAGTCCTAGGTGTTCAGACAGGCACATGTCACTCTAATTTCCAATCAGGAAGACGAATTGACCAAAGGCTAGGGTTGCCCATGGAAACAGTATAGGGCTTGAGGAAATCCCGCTGCTTTGTGGCCAGTTCCCATAAACACAAGTTGAACAATGGAACTCAGGGGCAGTAAAATTCACGAAACTGCAGAGTTGAAAATATCCATCACTGAAAAATGTCTTGAGGAAAGTCAGAGAAAAGGACTTGTAAGCAAGGGAGAATGGCAGGAAAGGGATTTGAGGAGGTAGAAAGGACTCGCCGTTAAGCACAAGAAAAGGAGCTGAACATTGCCAACATTGCAGTTGGCCAAAAAGGGTGTATGCGTTTTTTTCTGTATATATTCAAGAAAAGGGCATACACTTTTTTAGCCAACCAAACAGGTGGGCACTGGAAGTCAATACTACAAAAGATATCACTTCGCATCAGTCAGAAGAGCCATCCTCATAAAGCGTAAACAACAGAAATGCAGGACAGGGCAAGGAGAAGAGGGAGCCCTGTGAGACTTATAGTGGAAATGTATATTGCCAACGGCCATTCTGGAGAAGTGTATTGTGTTTACTAAAGCATCTAAAAAATGAGCTACAGAGCATAGGGCACTTGCACTCATGGGCGTATATCTTGGGAAAAACAAAAATCCAGAGGACACAGGCACCCCAATGTTTACCCCCTCTCTGTTTAAAAGATCCTCGACTAGGATATAACTTAAATGTCTCTGGAGAGAAAAAATGGATAGAGATGTGGTACTTAGGTAGAGTGGAATATTATTCAGCCTGGAAATCAATGAAATATGGCCAGTTGTAACAACTCCGGAGGAGTTACGTATGATCATTCTAAGTGACATAATTCAAAAAGAAAAAGACACATATCATAAGATATCACTTAAAGGTGGAATCCAAAATGGCTACACATGAAATAAATTACAAAACAAAAACATAGTCAAATATGTAGAAAACACGCATAAGGCTGCTAAACGGGAAAGGTGGGGAGGGGTGAGGCATCATCCAGGAGGTTGAAATTAGCAAAGATACCATTCCAAATACCAAACTGATAATCAACAAGGCCTACACGGTAGCTGAAAGAACTGCACTCAGCACACTCAAGTCACCGGAAAAGAATATATACGACTGGTAAGAATCTGAAAAAGAATTTACTGATGTCTCTCTGTACGTGAATCAAGTGGATGTACAGCAGTAAGAAACAGAGCTTTGAAAATCAGCTGTAACCAATATAGTAATAAATTGAAAAAAATAAACGACAGAGAGACAGAGAAAACCTCTTACAACTTTTCCTCAGGGACGGTGATGCAACATGGATTGAACACATCTAGACCCACAGCAGGATGAGACATAAGGCTGGAAACTGTTTGCACTAAGAGAAATGTGAGGTTGGGTGAGGAAATGCACACCCTTTAAAGTAATACTACCTGGTACCCATTCAATGGGTCCCAAATCTGCAGGTTCAAGGGATCTTCCTACAGCTAAAACATGCATGGAAAACCCAGAGGACTGTACACCATGTGATCGGGAGATGTGTCTAAAATGCAGCTCATTTATCCTCTCCTGGTGCTCCTGTTCACCATTCCAGCCACGTTACTTAGAATCTCCCCACTTGGAGAATCAGCACATTTCAACTTCTGTTTCACACATTTTGCAAATTGTGAGGAGGATGAACGGGAAGAGGGGGAACCAATGAGAGAATAGTTGTAGGGGTTTGGACGGGCACATATCAGTCTAATTTCCCATTAAGAATAAGAATTGAAAAAAGGCTCAGCCCGCCTCGCCGGAGCCAAAATAGGGCCTGAAGCAATCCTGCGGGTTTGAGGCCAGCTCACAAAAGAGCAACTTAAAAAATGGAGCTCAGGGTCACTGCAATTCACAAACCTGCAGAGTTATAAATGAAAACTAACGTCCAAAAATATGTTGAGGTAAGGCAAAGAAGAGGATCTGAATGCAAGACAGAATTGCAAGAAACAGATTTCAAGAGATAGATTGGACTCGTCTTTAAAGCACATGAAAAGCGGCAGAATTTCGACAATGATGCAGTTGGCCCAAAAGGGCATATGCGTTTTTTCCTGATTATATCCAGGAAAAAACGCATACGCACTTTATGGGCAACGAAGCAAGCAAGCAATGCAAATGTGCACAACAAAGAAGTCTCATTTCCCACCGGTCAAAAGGGCCATCCTAAAAAATTGTAAAAACCAGAAATGCAGGACAGGCCATGGAGAAGAGGGAGCCTTTATACGCTGATGGGCAGTGTGTGAACTGCCGAGAGCCACTCTGGAGAAGTGTATGGTGGTTCCTAAATCATCTGAAAAACAGAGCTACAGAGCATAGGACACTTCCAATCATGGGAGTATATCTAGGGAAGTCTAAAAATCAACAAGACACAAGCACACCACAGTTTAGGGCTACTCTGTTTACAAGAACCTCAACTTCAGTACACCTTAAATATCCCAGGAAAGAGAACAATGGATAAAGAAGATGTGGTACTTATGTACAATGGAATATCTCTTCACCATGAAATCAATGTAATAAGGTTAGTACAAGGATAAAGAGTGGATTTAGGTCTGATAATACTACTTGAAATAAGTCAAACAGAAAAAGAAACATATCATAAGATATCACTTATAGAGGGAGGGTAAATATGGCTGCACAAGAAATGAATTACAGAACAGAACAGTGTCTCACATTTAGAAAACACACTTATGTCAGCTTAAGGGGAAAGGAGAGGTGGGGTGATGCATAAAACCAGAGTTTGAAATTAGCACAGATACCGTTCAATAAACCAAATAGATATTAGACAAGATCTACACCTTGCTCAATGAACTGGCCTCAACACACCCTATACACCGCAGAGAAATATATCTGAGTAATAAGAATATTAAAACCCATGTATTGATATATCTCCATAAGGGAATCAAGTGTGTGCAGAGCGGCACAAACACAGCAGTGAAAATGAGCTAAACCCCATTATAGAAATAAATTTTAAAAACAAAACGCAGAAACAATGAAAGAGAGAAAAATTCTTACAAAATTTGCTCAGGGGCTGTGATGCAACCTGGATTGACCACATGTAAACCCACAGCTGGATAAGACATAAGGCTGGACACTTGGGGATGAGAGGATTGGTGAGCTTTGGTGAGCAACTGCCAAAAGTTTAATGCAATACTTCATGCTACTCATTCCAAGGGTCCCAACACTCCAGGTTGAAGGGAATCTTCCTACAGCTAAACCATGCTTGGGAAACCAAGCGAATGGTATACCATATGATCAGGAAAGGTTTCTAAAATGCACCTCATTTTTCCTCTCCTGGGACTCTGGATCAACATTCCAGCCGCTTTACTAAAAACATCCCCACATGGAGAGTCAATGCCTTTAAGTTCTGGTATCGCACAGTCTGCAGTTAGTGCGGAGGATGAATGGGAATGGGGGAACCAGTGAGAAACTAGCTGTAGCGGTTTCAATGGGCACATGTCACTCTAATTTCACATCAGTAAGAAGAATAAACCAAAGGCACAGCAAGGTGCCCCAGAAGAAGAATAGGGCCTGAAGGAATCCTGTGGTTATGAGGCGAGATCACAAAAATAAGAGCTGAAAAATGGAGCTAAGGACCACTGCAATTCAAAAACCTGCAGAGTTATAAAGGCCAACTATATTCAAAAAATATATTGAGGTAAGGCTATGAAGAGGCTTTGAAAGCAAGGCAGAATTGCAGGAAACCGATTTCAGGAGGTAGACTGGAATTGCATTGAAAGCATAGGAAAAGAGGCAGAACGTCGACAATGATGCACTTGGCCAAAAAGGGCGTATGCGTTTTTTGCTGAATATATTCAGGAAAAAACGCATACGCCCTTTTTGGCCAACAAAGCAAGCTTGCAAAGGAAATCTGCACTACAATGAAGTCTCACTTCCCCCCGGTCAAAACGGCCATCTGAAAAAAGTGTAAAATCCAGAAAGGCAGGACAGGCCATGGAGAACTGGGAGCCTTGTTATGCTGATGGGCGTGATGTAAATTGCCAACAGCCACTGGGGAGAAGTGTATGGTGTTTCCTGAAACATCTAAAAAACAAAGCAACAGAGCCTAGGGCACTTCCACTTATGGTCCTATAGCTTAGGGAAATTGAAATCAAAAAGACACAGCCACCCCAAAGTTTGGGACGGCTCTGTTTACAAGAACCTCGTTTACGGTACACGTTCAATATCGCAGAAAGCGAAAAATGGATAAAGAAGTTGTGGTACTTACGTACAATGCAATATCACTCAGCAATGAAATCTATGTCATCAGGCCCGTAGCATCATAATGAGTGGATTCAGGTATGATGATTCTAACTGAAATAATTCACACAGAAATAGAAACATCATAAGACATCACTAATACACAGAATGTAAACTTGGCTACACAGGAAGTGGATTACAAAACAGAACAGGGTCTCAAATGTAGAAAACCAACTTATACTTGCTTAAGGGGAAAGGTGAGTTGGGGTGCTACATAAAACCAGAGACTGAAATGAGCACAGATAAAGTTCCTTAAGCCAAATATGGAATAGACAAGAGCTACTCCTTGCTCAACGAAATGGACGCAACACCCCATATTAAACGCCTAAGAATGTACCTGACTAGTAAGTATCTTAAAACCTATGGATTGCTATGTCTCCGAAAGAGAATCAAGCATATGTACAGGGGCATAAACGCAGCAATGATAGGATTGGAAAGGTTCGGTGAGCAAATGAAGACCCTTGGAAGTCACATTGCATGGTACACATTCCACGGGTCTCAACTCTCCAGGTTTAAGGGATTCTTCCTTCAGCTAAAACATGCATGTGGAACCCAGAGTATGATCAACCGTGTGATCGGGAGACGTGTTCAAATATGTCTCAGTTTTCGTCCCCTGGTACTCGGGTGCAACATTCCAGATGCTTAACTAACACTCTCACGACTTGGAGACTCAATGCCTTTAACCTCCTGTTTGGCCCAGTTTGCAATTTTTGCGGAAGATGAACAGGAATAGGGAGAACCAATGAGAGACTAGCTGGAGGTGTCTGGATGGGCAAATTTAACTCTCATTTCCCACCAGGAAGAGGAATTAACCAAAGGCTCAGTGTGCCGTGCCGGAAACAGATTAGGGCCTGAAGCAATCCTGCGGTGTTGCGGCCAGCTCACAAGAAAGCGAGTTGAAGAAAGGAGCTCAGGGGCACTGTAATTCACAAACCTGCAGAGTTATAAATGACAGCTATCGTCCAAAAATATACTGAAGTAAGGCTGCCAAGAGGACTTGAAAGCGGGGCAGAATTGCAGGAAACCGATTTCAGGAGGTAGACTGGAATTGCATTGAAAGCATAGGAAAAGAGGCAGAACGTCGACAATGATGCACTTGGCCAAAAAGGGCGTATGCGTTTTTTCCTGAATATATTCAGGAAAAAACGCATACGCCGTTTTTGGCCAACCAAGCAAGCTTGCAAAGGAAATCTGCACTAAAATGAAGTCTCACTTCCCCCCGGTCAAAAGGGCCATCTGAAAAAAGTGTAAAATCCAGAAAGGCAAGACAGGCCATGGAGAACTGGGAGCCTTGTTATGCTGACGGGCGGGATGTAAATTGCCAACAGCCACTCGGGAGAAGTGTATGGTGTTTCCTGTAACATCTAAAAAACAAAGCAACAGAGCCTAGCGCACTTCCACTTATGGTCCTATAGCTTAGGGAAATTAAAATCAAAAAGACACAGCCACCCCAAAGTTTGGGACGGCTCTGTTTACAAGAACCTCGTTTACGGTACAAGTTCAATATCGCAGAAAGTGAAAAATGGATAAAGAAGTTGTGGTACTTACGTACAATGCAATATCACTCAGCAATGAAATCTATGTCATCAGGCCCGTAGCAGCATAATGAGTGGATTCAGGTATGATGATTCCAACTGAAATAAGTCACACAGAAAAAGAAACATCATAAGATATCACTAATACACGGAATGTAATCTTGTCTACACAGGAACTGAATTACAAAACAGAACAGTGTCTCAAATTTAGAAAACCAACTTATGCTTGCTTAAGGGGAAAGGTGAGTTGGGGTGCTGCATAAAACCAGAGACTGAAATGAGCACAGATAAAGTTCCTTAAGCCAAATATGGAATAGACAAGAGCTACTCCTTGCTCAACGAAATGGACTCAACACCCCATATTAAATGCCTAAGAATGTACCTGACTAGTAAGTATCTTAAAACCTATAGATTGCTGTGTCTCTGAAAGAGAATCAAGCGTGTGTACAGGGGCATAAAAGCAGCAGTGATAGGACTGGAGAAGTTTCGTGAGCAAATGAAGACCCTTTGAAATCATATTGTATGGTACCCATTCCACGGGTCTCAACTCTCCAGGTTTAAGTGATTCATCCTTCAGCTAAAACATGCATGTGGAACACAGAGTATGATCAACCGTGTGATCGGGAGACGTGTTCCAATATGTCTCTGTTCTCGTCCCCTGGTACTCGGGTGCAACATTCCAGACGCTTTACTAACACTCTCCCGACTTGGAAAGTCAGTGACTTTAACCTCCTGTTTGGCCCAGTTTGCAATTTCTGCGGAAGATGAACAGGAATACGGAGAACCAATGAGAGACTAGCTGGAGGTGTCTGGACGGGCAAATTTAACTCTCATTTCCCACCAGAAAGAGGAATTAACCAAAGGCTCAGCGTGCCGTGCAGGAACCAGATTAGGGCCTGAAGCAATCCTGCGGTGTTGCGGCCAGCTCACAAGAAAGCGAGTCGAAGAAAGGAACTCAGGGGTACTGTAATTCACAAACCTGCAGAGTTATAAATGACAGCTATCGTCCAAAAATATACTGAAGTAAGGCTGCCAAGAGCACTTTAAAGCGGGGCAGAATTGCAGGTAACCGATTTCAGTAGGTACACTGGAATTGCATTTAAAGCATAGGAAAAGAGGCAGAACGTCGACAATGATGCACTTGGCCAAAAAGGGCGTATGCGTTTTTTCCTGAATATATTCAGGAAAAAACGCATACGCCCTTTTTGGCCAACCAAGCAAGCTTGCAAATGAAATCTGCACTACAATGAAGTCTCACTTCCCCCCAGTCAAAAGGGCCATCTGAAAAAAGTGTAAAATCCAGAAAGGCAGGACAGGCCTTGGAGAACTGGGAGCCTTGTTATGCTGATGGGCGGGATGTAAATTGCCAACAGCCACTGGGGAGAAGTGTATGGTGTTTCCTGAAACATCTAAAAAACAAAGCAACAGAGCCTAGGGCACTTCCACTTATGGTCCTATAGCTTAGGGAAATTAAAATCAAAAAGACACAGCCACCCCAAAGTTTGGGACGGCTCTGTTTACAATAACCTCGTTTACGGTACAAGTTCAATATCGCAGAAAGTGAAAAATGGATAAAGAAGTTGTGGTACTTACGTACAATGCAATATCACTCAGCAATGAAATCTATGTCATCAGGCCTATAGGAGCATAATGAGTGGATTCAGGTATGATGATTCTAACTGAAATAAGTCACACAGAAAAAGAAACATCATAAGATATCACTAATACACGGAATGTAAACTTGGCTACACAGGAACTGGATTACAAAACAGAACAGGGTCTCAAATGTAGAAAACCAACTTATGCTTGCTTAAGGGGAAAGGTGAGTTGGGGTGCTGCATAAAACCAGAGACTGAAATGAGCACAGATAAAGTTCTTTAAGCCAAATATATAATAGACAAGAGCTACTCCTTGCTCAACGAAATGGACTCAACACCCCATATTAAACGCCTAAGAATGTACCTGACTAGTAAGTATTTTAAAACCTATGGATTACCATGGCTCTGAAAGAGAATCAAGCGTGTGTACAGGGGCATAACGGCAGCAGTGATAGGACTGGAGAGGTTCGGTGAGCAAATGAAGACCCTTTGAAGTCATATTGCATGGTACCCATTCCACGGGTCTCAACTCTCCAGGTTTAAGGGATTCTTCCTTCAGCTCAAACATGCATGTGGAACCCAGAGTATGATCAACCGTGTGATCAGGAGACGTGTTCAAATATGTCTCAGTTTTCGTCCCCTGGTACTCGGGTGCAACATTCCAGACGCTTTACTAACACTCTCCCGACTTGGAGAGTCACTGCCTTTAACCTCCTGTTTGGCCCAGTTTGCAATTTCTGCGGAAGATGAACAGGAATAGGGAGAACCAATGAGAGACTAGCTGGAGGTGTCTGGACGGGCAAATTTAACTCTCATTTCCCACCAGGAAGAGGAATTAACCAAAGGCTCAGTGTGCCGTGCCGGAAACAGTTTAGGGCCTGAAGCAATCCTGCGGTGTTGCGGCCAGCTCACAAGAAAGCGAGTTGAAGAAAGGAGCTCAGGGGCACTGTAATTCACAAACCTGCAGAGTTATAAATGACAGCTATCGTCCAAAAATATACTGAAGTAAGGCTGCCAAGAGGACTTGAATGCGGGGCAGAATTGCAGGAAACCGATTTCAGGAGGTAGACTGGAATTGCATTTAAAGCATAGGAAAAGAGGCAGAACGTCGACAATGATGCACTTGGCCAAATAGGGCGTATGAGTTTTTTCCTGAATATATTCAGGAAAAAATGCATACGCCATTTTTGGCCAACCAAGCAAGCTTGCAAAGGAAATCTGCACTACAATGAAGTCTCACTTCCCCCCGGTCAAAAGGGCCATCTGAAAAAAGTGTAAAATCCAGAAAGGCAGGACAGGCCATGGAGAACTGGGAGCCTTGTTATGCTGACGGGCGGGATGTAAATTGCCAACAGCCACTCAGGAGAAGTGTATGGTGTTTCCTGGAACATCTAAAAAACAAAGCAACAGAGCCTAGGGCACTTCCACTTATGGTCCTATAGCTTAGGGAAATTAAAATCAAAAAGCACAGCCACCCCAAAGTTTGGGACGGCTGTGTTTACAAGAACCTCGTTTACGGTACAAGTTCAATATCGCAGAAAGTGAAAAATGGATAAAGAAGTTGTGGTACTTACGTACAATGCAATATCACTCAGCAATGAAATCTATGTCATCAGGCCCATAGCAGCATAATGAGTGGATTCAGGTATGATGATTCTAACTGAAATAAATCACAGAGAAAAAGAAACATCATAAGATATCACTAATACACGGAATGTAAACTTGGCTACACAGGAACTGGATTACAAAACAGAAGAGGGTCTCAAATGTAGAAAACCAACTTATGCTTGCTTAAGGGGAAAGGTGAGTTGGGGTGCTGCATAAAACCAGAGACTGAAATGAGCACAGATAAAGTTCCTTAAGCCAAATATGTAATAGACAAGAGCTACTCCTTGCTCAACGAAATGGACTCAACACCACATATTAAACGCCTAAGAATGTACCTGACTAGTAAGTATTTTAAAACCTATGGATTACTATGGCTCTGAAAGAGAATCAAGCGTGTGTACAGGGGCATAACGGCAGCAGTGATAGGATTGGAGAGGTTCGGTGAGCAAATGAAGACCCTTTGAAGTCATATTGCATGGTACCCATTCCACGGGTCTCAACTCTCCAGGTTTAAGGGATTCTTCCTTCAGCTCAAACATGCATGTGGAACCCAGAGTATGATCAACCGTGTGATCAGGAGACGTGTTCAAATATGTCTCAGTTTTCGTCCCCTGGTACTCGGGTGCAACATTCCAGACGCTTTACTAACACTCTCCCGACTTGGAGAGTCAGTGCCTTTAACCTCCTGTTTGGCCCAGTTTGCAATTTCTGCGGAAGATGAACAGGAATAGGGAGAACCAATGAGAGACTAGCTGGAGGTGTCTGGACGGGCAAATTTAACTCTCATTTCCCACCAGGAAGAGGAATTAACCAAAGGCTCAGTGTGCCGTGCCGGAAACAGATTACGGCCTGAAGCAATCCTGCGGTGTTGCGGCCAGCTCACAAGAAAGCGAGTTGAAGAAAGGAGCTCAGGGGCACTGTAATTCACAAACCTGCAGAGTTATAAATGACAGCTATCGTCCAAAAATATACTGAAGTAAGGCTGCCAAGAGGAGTTGAAAGCGGGGCAGAATTGCAGGAAACTGATTTCTGGAGGTAGACTGGAATTGCATTTAAAGCATAGGAAAAGAGGCAGAACGTCGACAATGATGCACTTGGCCAAAAAGGGCGTATGCGTTTTTTCCTGAATATATTCAGGAAAAAATGCATACGCCATTTTTGGCCAACCAAGCAAGCTTGCAATGGAAATCTGCACTAAAATGAAGTCTCACTTCCCCCTGGTCAAAAGGGCCATCTGAAAAAATGTAAAATCCAGAAAGGCAGGACAGGCCATGGAGAACTGGGAGCCTTGTTATGCTGACGGGCGGGATGTAAATTGCCAACAGCCACTCGGGAGAAGTGTATGGTGTTTCCTGGAACATCTAAAAAACAAAGCAACAGAGCCTAGGGCACTTCCACTTATGGTCCTATAGCTTAGGGAAATTAAAATCAAAAAGCACAGCCACCCCAAAGTTTGGGACGGCTCTGTTTACAAGAACCTCATTTACGGTACAAGTTAAATATCGCAGAAAGTGAAAAATGGATAAAGAAGTTGTGGTACTTACGTACAATGCAATATCACTCAGCAATGAAATCTATGTCATCAGGCCCATAGCAGCATAATGAGTGGATTCAGGTATGATGATTCTAACTGAAATAAGTCACACAGAAAAAGAAACATCATAAGATATCACTAATACACGGAATGTAATCTTGGCCACACAGGAACTGAATTACAAAACAGAACAGTGTCTCAAATTTAGAAAACCAACTTATGCTTGCTTAAGGGGAAAGGTGAGTTGGGGTGCTGCATAAAACCAGAGACTGAAATGAGCACAGATAAAGTTCCTTAAGCCAAATATGGAATAGACAAGAGCTACTCCTTGCTCAACGAAATGGACTCAACACCCCATATTAAATGCCTAAGAATGTACCTGACTAGTAAGTGTCTTAAAACCTATAGATTGCTATGTCTCTGAAAGAGAATCAAGCGTGTGTACAGGGGCATAAATGCAGCAGTGATAGGACTGGAGAGGTTCGGTGAGCAAATGAAGACCCTTTGAAGTCATATTGCATGGTACCCATTCCACGGGTCTCAACTCTCAAGGTTTAAGTGATTCATCCTTCAGCTAAAACATGCACGTGGAACAAAGAGTATGATCAACCGTGTGATCGGGAGACGTGTTCCAATATGTCTCAGTTTTCGTCCCCTGGTACTCGGGTGCAACATTCCAGATGCTTTACTAGCACTCTCCAGACTTTGAGAGTCAGTGCCTTTAACCTCCTGTTTGGCCCAGTTTGCAATTTCTGCGGAAGATGAACAGGAATAGGGAGAACCAATGAGAGACTAGCTGGAGGTGTCTGGACGGGCAAATTTAACTCTCATTTCCCACCAGGAAGAGGAATTAACCAAAGGCTCAGCGTGCCGTGCCGGAACCAGATTAGGGCCTGAAGCAATCCTGCGGTGTTGTGGCCAGCTCAAAAGAAAGCGAGTTGAAGAAAGGAGCTCAGGGGCAGTGTAATTGACAAACCTGCAGAGTTATAAATGACAGCTATCGTCCAAAAATATGCTGAAGTAAGGCTGCCAAGAGGACTTGAAAGCGGGGCAGAATTGCAGGAAACTGATTTCAGGAGGTAGACTGGAATTGCATTTAAAGCATAGGAAAAGAGGCAGAACGTCAACAATGATGCACTTGGCCAAAAAGGGCGTATGCGTTTTTTCCTGAATATATTCAGAAAAAAACGCATACGCCCATTTTGGCCAACCAAGCAAGCTTGCAAAGGAAATCTGCACTACAATGAAGTCTCACTTCCCCCCGGTCAAAAGGGCTATCTGAAAAAAGTGTAAAATCCAGAAAGTCAGGACAGGCCATGGAGAACTGGGAGCCTTGTTATGCTGATGGGCGGGATGTAAATTGCCAACAGCCACTCGGGAGAAGTGTATGGTGTTTCCTGAAACATCTAAAAAACAAAGCAACAGAGCCTAGGGCACTTCCACTTATGGTCCTATAGCTTAGGGAAATTAAAATCAAAAAGACACAGCCACCCCAAAGTTTGGGACCGCTGTGTTTACAAGAACCTCGTTTACGGTACAAGTTCAATATCGCAGAAAGTGAAAAATGGATAAAGAAGTTGTGGTACTTACGTACAATGCAATATCACTCAGCAATGAAATCTATGTCATCAGGCCCGTAGCAGCATAATGAGTGGATTCAGGTATGATGATTCTAACTGAAATAAGTCACACAGAAAAAGAAACATCATAAGATATCACTAATACACGAAATGTAATCTTGGCTACACAGGAACTGAATTACAAACCAGAACAGGGTCTCAAATGTAGAAAACCAACTTATGCTTGCTTAAGGGGAAAGGTGAGTTGGGGTGCTGCATAAAACCAGAGATTGAAATGAGCACAGATAAAGTTCCTTAAGCCAAATATGGAATAGACAAGAGCTACTCCTTGCTCAACGAAATGGACTCAACACACCATATTAAACGCCTAAGAATGTACCTGACTAGTAAGGATCTTAAAACCTATGGATTACTATGGCTCTGAAAGAGAATCAAGCGTGTGTACAGGGGCATAACGGCAGCAGTGATAGGATTGGAGAGGTTCGGTGAGCAAATGAAGACCCTTTGAAGTCATATTGCATGGTACCCATTCCACGGGTCTCAACTCTCCATGTTTAAGGGATTCTTCCTTCAGCTAAAACATGCATGTGGAACCCAGAGTATGATCAACCGTGTGATTGGGAGACGTGTTCAAATATGTCTCAGTTCTCGTCCCCTGGTACTCGGGTGCAATATTCCAGATGCTTTACTAACACTCTCCCAACTAGAAGAGTCAGTGCCTTTAACCTCCTGTTTGGCCCAGTTTGCAATTTCTGCGGAAGATGAACAGGAATAGGGAGAACCAATGAGAGACTAGCTGGAGGTGTCTGGACGGGCAAATTTATCTCTCATTTCCCACCAGGAAGAGGAATTAACCAAAGGCTCAGCGTGCCGTGCCGGAACCAGATTAGGGCCTGAAACAATCCTGCGGTGTTGCGGCCAGCTCACAAGAAAGCGAGTTGAAGAAAGGAGCTCAGGGGCACTGTAATTCACAAACCTGCAGAGTTATAAATGACAGCTATCGTCCAAAAATATACTGAAGTAAGGCTGCCAAGAGGACTTGAAAGCGGGGCAGAATTGCAGGAAACCGATTTCAGGAGGTAGACTGGAATTGCATTTAAAGCATAGGAAAAGAGGCAGAACGTCGACAATGATGCACTTGGCCAAAAAGGGCGTATGTGTTTTTTCCTGAATATATTCAGGAAAAAACGCATACGCCCTTTTTGGCCAACCAAGCAAGCTTGCAAAGGAAATCTGCACTACAATGAAGTCTCACTTCCCCCCGGTCAAAAGGGCCATCTGAAAAAAGTGTAAAATCCATTAAGGCAGGACAGGCCATGGAGAACTGGGAGCCTTGTTATGCTGATGGGCAGGATGTAAATTGCCAACAGCCACTCGGGAGAAGTGTATGGTGTTTCCTGAAACATCTAAAAAACAAAGCAACAGAGCCTAGGGCACTTCCACTTATGGTCCTATAGCTTAGGGAAATTAAAATCAAAAAGACACAGCCACCCCAAGGTTTGGGACGGCTCTGTTTACAAGAACCTCATTTACGGTACAAGTTCAATATCGCAGAAAGTGAAAAATGGATAAAGAAGATGTGGTACTTAGGTACAATGCATTATCACTCAGCAATGAAATCTATGTCATCAGGCCCGTAGCAGCATAATGAGTGGATTCAGGTATGATGATTCTAACTGAAATAAGTCACACAGAAAAAGAAACATCATAAGATATCACTAATACACGGAATGTAAACTTGGCTACACAGGAACTGGATTACAAAACAGAACAGGGTCTCAAATGTAGAAAACCAACTTATGCTTGCTTAAGGGGAAATGTGAGTTGGGGTGCTGCATAAAACCAGAGATTGAAATGAGCACAGATAAAGTTCCTTAAGCCAAATATGGAATAGACAAGAGCTACTCCTTGCTCAACGAAATGGACTCAACACCCCATATTAAACGCCTAAGAATGTACCTGACTAGTAAGTATCTTAAATCCTATAGATTGCTATGTCTCCAAAAGAGAATCAAGCGTGAGTACCGGGGCATAAACGCAGCAGTGATAGGATTGGAGAGGTTCGGTGAGCAAATGAAGACCCTTTGAAGTCATATTGCATGGTTCTCATTCCACGGGTCTCAACTCTCCAGGTTTAAGGGATTCTTCCTTCACCTAAAACATGCATGTGGAACCCAGAGTATGATCAACCGTGTGATCGGGAGATGTGTTCAAATATGTCTCAGTTTTCGTCCCCTGATACTCGGGAGCAACATTCCAGATGCTTTACTAGCACTCTCCCGACTTGGAGAGTCAGTGCCTTTAACCTCCTGTTTGGCCCAGTTTGCAATTTCTGCGGAAGATGAACAGGAATAGGGAGAACCAATGAGAGACTAGCTGGAGGTGTCTGGACGGGCAAATTTAACTCTCATTTCCCACCAGGAAGAGGAATTAACCAAAGGCTCAGCGTGCCGTGCCGGAACCAGATTAGGGCCTGAAGCAATCCTGTGGTGTTGCGGCCAGCTCACAAGAAAGAGAGTTGAAGAAAGGAGCTCAGGGGCACTGTAATTGACAAACCTGCAGAGTTATAAATGACAGCTTTCGTCCAAAAATATACTGAAGTAAGGCTGCCAAGAGGACTTGAAAGCGGGGCAGAATTGCAGGAAACCGATTTCAGGAGGTAGACTGGAATTGCATTTAAAGCATAGGAAAAGAGGCAGAACGTCCACAATGATGCACTTGGCCAAAAAGGGCGTATGCGTTTTTTCCTGAACATATTCAGGAAAAAACGCATACGCCCTTTCTGGACAACCAAGCAAGCTTGCAAAGGAAATCTGCACTACAATGAAGTCTCACTTCCCCCCGGTCAAAAGGGCCATCTGAAAAAAGTGTAAAATCCAGAAAGTCAGGACAGGCCATGGAGAACTGGGAGCCTTGTTATGCTGATGGGCGGGATGTAAATTGCCAACAGCCACTCGGGAGAAGTGTATAGTGTTTCCTGAAACATCTAAAAAACAAAGCAACAGAGCCTAGGGCACTTCCACTTATGGTCCTATAGCGTAGGGAAATTAAAATCAAAAAGACACAGCCACCCCAAAGTTTGGGAAGGCTCTGTTTACAAGAACCTCGTTTACGGTACACGTTCAATATCGCAGAAAGCGAAAAATGGATAAAGAAGTTGTGGTACTTACGTACAATGCAATATCACTCAGCAATGAAATCTATGTCATCAGGCCCGTAGCATCATAATGAGTGGATTCAGGTATGATGATTCTAACTGAAATAAGTCACACAGAAATAGAAATATCATAAGACATCACTAATACACGGAATGTAAACTTGGCTACACAGGAAGTGGATTACAAAACAGAACAGGGTCTCAAATGTAGAAAACCAACTTATGCTTGCTTAAGGGGAAAGGTGAGTTGGGGTGCTGCATAAAACCAGAGATTGAAATGAGCACAGATAAAGTTCCTTAAGCCAAATATGGAATAGACAAGAGCTACTCCTTGCTCAACGAAATGGACTCAACACCCCATATTAAACTCCTAAGAATGTACCTGACTAGTAAGTATCTTAAAACCTATGGATTGCTATGTCTCCGAAAGAGAATCAAGCATGTGTACAGGGGCATAAAAGCAGCAGTGATAGGATTGGAGCGGTTCAGTGAGCAAATGAAGACCCTTTGAAGTCATATTGCATGGTACCCATTCCACGGGTCTCAACTCTCCAGGTTTAAGGGATTCTTCCTTCAGCTAACACATGCATGTGGAACCCAGAGTATGATCAACCGTGTGATCGGGAGACGTGTTCCAATATGTCTCAGTTTTCGTCCCCTGGTACTCGGGTGCAACATTCCAGATGCTTTACTAACACTCTCCCAACTTGGAGAGTCAGTGCCTTTAACCTGCTGTTTGGCCCAGTTTGCAATTTCTGCGGAAGATGAACAGGAATAGGGAGAACAAATGAGAGACTACCTGGAGGTGTCTGGATGGGCAAATTTAACTCTCATTTCCCACCAGGAAGAGGAATTAACCAAAGGCTCAGCGTGCCGTGCGGGAACCAGATTAGGGCCTGAAGCAATCCTGCGGTGTTGTGGCCAGCTCACAAGAAAGCGAGTTGAAGAAAGGAGCTCAGGGGCACTGTAATTCACAAACCTGCAGAGTTATAAATGACAGCTATCATCCAAAAATATGCTGAAGTAAGGCTGCCAAGAGGACTTGAAAGCGGGGCAGAGTTGCAGGAAACTGATTTCAGGAGGTAGACTGGAATTGCATTTAAAGCATAGGAAAAGAGGCAGAACGTCAACAATGATGCACTTGGCCAAAAAGGGCGTATGCGTTTTTTCCTGAATATATTCAGAAAAAAACGCATACGCCCATTTTGGCCAACCAAGCAAGCTTGCAAAGGAAATCTGCACTAAAATGAAGTCTCACTTCCCGCCGGTCAAAAGGGCCATCTGAAAAAAGTGTAAAATCCAGAAAGTCAGGACAGGCCATGGATAACTGGGAGCCTTGTTATTATGATGGGCGGGATGTAAATTGCCAACAGCCACTCGGGAGAAGTGTATGGTGTTTCCTGAAACATCTAAAAAACAAAGCAATAGAGCCTAGGGCACTTCCACTTATGGTCCTATAGCTTAGGGAAATTAAAATCAAAAAGACACAGCCACCCCAAAGTTTGGGACGCCTCTGTTTACAAGAACCTCGTTTACGGTACAAGTTCAATATCACAGAAAGTGAAAAATGGATAAAGAAGTTGTGGTACTTACGTACAATGCAATATCACTCAGCAATGAAATCTATGTCATCAGGCCCGTAGCAGCATAATGAGTGGATTCAGGTATGATGATTCTAACTGAAATAAGTCACACAGAAAAAGAAACATCATAAGATATCACTAATACACGAAATGTAATCTTGGCTACACAGGAACTGAATTACAAACCAGAACAGGGTCTCAAATGTAGAAAACCAACTTATGCTTGCTTAAGGGGAAAGGTGAGTTGGGGTGCTGCATAAAACCAGAGATTGAAATGAGCACAGATAAAGTTCCTTAAGCCAAATATGGAATAGACAAGAGCTACTCCTTGCTCAACGAAATGGACTCAACACACCATATTAAACGCCTAAGAATGTACCTGACTAGTAAGGATCTTAAAACCTATGGATTACTATGGCTCTGAAAGAGAATCAAGCGTGTGTACAGGGGCATAACGGCAGCAGTGATAGGATTGGAGAGGTTCGGTGAGCAAATGAAGACCCTTTGAAGTCATATTGCATGGTACCCATTCCACGGGTCTCAACTCTCCATGTTTAAGGGATTCTTCCTTCAGCTAAAACATGCATGTGGAACCCAGAGTATGATCAACCGTGTGATCAGGAGACGTGTTCAAATATGTCTCAGTTTTCGTCCCCTGGTACTCGGGTGCAACATTCCAGACGCTTTACTAACACTCTCCCGACTTGGAGAGTCAGTGCCTTTAACCTCCTGTTTGGCCCAGTTTGCAATTTCTGCGGAAGATGAACAGGAATAGGGAGAACCAATGAGAGACTAGCTGGAGGTGTCTGGACGGGCAAATTTAACTCTCATTTCCCACCAGGAAGAGGAATTAACCAAAGGCTCAGTGTGCCGTGCCGGAAACAGTTTAGGGCCTGAAGCAATCCTGCGGTGTTGCGGCCAGCTCACAAGAAAGCGAGTTGAAGAAAGGAGCTCAGGGGCACTGTAATTCACAAACCTGCAGAGTTATAAATGACAGCTATCGTCCAAAAATATACTGAAGTAAGGCTGCCAAGAGGACTTGAAAGCGGGGCAGAATTGCAGGAAACCGATTTCAGGAGGTAGACTGGAATTGCATTTAAAGCATAGGAAAAGAGGCAGAACGTCGACAATGATGCACTTGGCCAAATAGGGCGTATGAGTTTTTTCCTGAATATATTCAGGAAAAAATGCATACGCCATTTTTGGCCAACCAAGCAAGCTTGCAAAGGAAATCTGCACTACAATGAAGTCTCACTTCCCCCCGGTCAAAAGGGCCATCTGAAAAAAGTGTAAAATCCAGAAAGGCAGGACAGGCCATGGAGAACTGGGAGCCTTGTTATGCTGACGGGCGGGATGTAAATTGCCAACAGCCACTCAGGAGAAGTGTATGGTGTTTCCTGGAACATCTAAAAAACAAAGCAACAGAGCCTAGGGCACTTCCACTTATGGTCCTATAGCTTAGGGAAATTAAAATCAAAAAGCACAGCCACCCCAAAGTTTGGGACGGCTCTGTTTACAAGAACCTCGTTTACGGTACAAGTTCAATATCGCAGAAAGTGAAAAATGGATAAAGAAGTTGTGGTACTTACGTACAATGCAATATCACTCAGCAATGAAATCTATGTCATCAGGCCCATAGCAGCATAATGAGTGGATTCAGGTATGATGATTCTAACTGAAATAAGTCACACAGAAAAAGAAACATCATAAGATATCACTAATACACGGAATGTAAGCTTGGCTACACAGGAACTGGATTACAAAACAGAACAGAGTCTCAAATTTAGAAAACCAACTTATGCTTGCTTAAGGGGAAAGGTGAGTTGGGGTGCTGCATAAAACCAGAGACTGAAATGAGCACAGATAAAGTTCCTTAAGCCAAATATGGAATAGACAAGAGCTACACCTTGCTCAACGAAATGGACTCAACACCCATATTAAATGCCTAAGAATGTACCTGACTAGTAAGTATCTTAAAACCTATAGATTGCTATGTCTCTGAAAGAGAATCAAGCGTGTGTAGAGGGGCATAAAAGCATCAGTGATAGGACTGGAGAGGTTCGGTGAGCAAATGAAGACCCTTGGAAGTCATATTGCATGGTACCCATTCCACGGGTCTCAACTCTCCAGGTTTAAGGGATTCATCCTTCAGCTAAAACATGCATGTGGAACACAGAGTATGATCAACTGTGTGATCGGGAGACGTGTTCCAATATGTCTCAGTTTTCGTCCCCTGGTACTCGGGTGCAACATTCCAGATGCTTTAGTAGCACTCTGCCAACTTGGAGAGTCAGTGCCTTTAAACTCCTGTTTGGCCCAGTTTGCAATTTCTGCGGAAAATGAACAGGAATAGGGAGAAACAGTGAGAGACTAGCTGGAGGTGTCTGGATGGGCAAATTTAACTCTCATTTCCCACCAGGAAGAGGAATTAACCAAAGGCTCAGCGTGCCGTGCGGGAACCAGATTAGGGCCTGAAGCAATCCTGCGGTGTTGTGGCCAGCTCACAAGAAAGCGAGTTGAAGAAAGGAGCTCAGGGGCACTGTAATTCACAAACCTGCAGAGTTATAAATGACAGCTATCGTCCAAAAATATGCTGAAGTAAGGCTGCCAAGAGGACTTGAAAGCGGGGCAGAGTTGCAGGAAACTGATTTCAGGAGGTAGACTGGAATTGCATTTAAAGCATAGGAAAAGAGGCAGAACGTCAACAATGATGCACTTGGCCAAAAAGGGCGTATGCGTTTTTTCCTGAATATATTCAGAAAAAAACGCATACGCCCATTTTGGCCAACCAAGCAAGCTTGCAAAGGAAATCTGCACTAAAATGAAGTCTCACTTCCCGCCGGTCAAAAGGGCCATCTGAAAAAAGTGTAAAATCCAGAAAGTCAGGACAGGCCATGGATAACTGGGAGCCTTGTTATTATGATGGGCGGGATGTAAATTGCCAACAGCCACTCGGGAGAAGTGTATGGTGTTTCCTGAAACATCTAAAAAACAAAGCAATAGAGCCTAGGGCACTTCCACTTATGGTCCTATAGCTTAGGGAAATTAAAATCAAAAAGACACAGCCAACCCAAAGTTTGGGACGGCTCTGTTTACAAGAACCTCGTTTACGGTACAAGTTCAATATCGCAGAAAGTGAAAAATGGATAAAGAAGTTGTGGTACTTACGTACAATGCAATATCACTCAGCAATGAAATCTATGTCATCAGGCCCGTAGCAGCATAATGAGTGGATTCAGGTATGATGATTCTAACTGAAATAAGTCACACAGAAAAAGAAACATCATAAGTTATCACTAATACACGGAATGTAATCTTGGCTACACAGGAACTGAATTACAAAACAGAACAGGGTCTCAAATGTAGAAAACCAACTTATGCTTGCTTAAGGGGAAAGGTGAGTTGGGGTGCTGCATAAAACCAGAGATTGAAATGAGCACAGATAAAGTTCCTTAAGCCAAATATGGAATAGACAAGAGCTACTCCTTGCTCAACGAAATGGACTCAACACACCATATTAAACGCCTAAGAATGTACCTGACTAGTAAGTATCTTAAAACCTATGGATTACTATGGCTCTGAAAGAGAATCAAGCATGTGTACAGGGGCATAACGGCAGCAGTGATAGGATTGGAGAGGTTCGGTGAGCAAATGAAGACCCTTTGAAGTCATATTGCATGGTACCCATTCCACGGGTCTCAACTCTCCAGGTTTAAGGGATTCTTCCTTCAGCTCAAACTTGCATGTGGAACCCAGAGTATGATCAACCATGTGATCAGGTGACGTGTTCAAATATGTCTCAGTTTTCGTCCCCTGGTACTCGGGTGCAACATTCCAAACTCTTTACTAACACTCTCCCGACTTGGAGAGTCAGTGCCTTTAACCTCCTGTTTGGCCCAGTTTGCAATTTCTGCGGAAGATGAACAGGAATAGGGAGAACCAATGAGAGACTAGCTGGAGGTGTCTGGACGGGCAAATTTAACTCTCATTTCCCACCAGGAAGAGGAATTAACCAAAGGCTCAGTGTGCCGTGCCGGAAACAGATTACGGCCTGAAGCAATCCTGCGGTGTTGCGGCCAGCTCACAAGAAAGCGAGTTGAAGAAAGCAGCTCAGGGGCACTGTAATTCACAAACCTGCAGAGTTATAAATGACAGCTATCGTCCAAAAATATACTGAAGTAAGGCTGCCAAGAGGAGTTGAAAGCGGGGCAGAATTGCAGGAAACTGATTTCTGGAGGTAGACTGGAATTGCATTTAAAGCATAGGAAAAGAGGCAGAACGTCGACAATGATGCACTTGGCCAAAAAGGGCGTATGCGTTTTTTCCTGAATATATTCAGGAAAAAATGCATACGCCATTTTTGGCCAACCAAGCAAGCTTGCAATGGAAATCTGCACTAAAATGAAGTCTCACTTCCCCCTGGTCAAAAGGGCCATCTGAAAAAATGTAAAATCCAGAAAGGCAGGACAGGCCATGGAGAACTGGGAGCCTTGTTATGCTGACGGGCGGGATGTAAATTGCCAACAGCCACTCGGGAGAAGTGTATGGTGTTTCCTGGAACATCTAAAAAACAAAGCAACAGAGCCTAGGGCACTTCCACTTATGGTCCTATAGCTTAGGGAAATTAAAATCAAAAAGCACAGCCACCCCAAAGTTTGGGACGGCTCTGTTTACAAGAACCTCGTTTACGGTACAAGTTAAATATCGCAGAAAGTGAAAAATGGATAAAGAAGTTGTGGTACTTACGTACAATGCAATATCACTCAGCAATGAAATCTATGTCATCAGGCCCATAGCAGCATAATGAGTGGATTCAGGTATGATGATTCTAACTGAAATAAGTCACACAGAAAAAGAAACATCATAAGATATCACTAATACACGGAATGTAATCTTGGCTACACAGGAACTGAATTACAAAACAGAACAGTGTCTCAAATTTAGAAAACCAACTTATGCTTGCTTAAGGGGAAAGGTGAGTTGGGGTGCTGCATAAAACCAGAGACTGAAATGAGCACAGATAAAGTTCCTTAAGCCAAATATGGAATAGACAAGAGCTACTCCTTGCTCAACGAAATGGACTCAACACCCCATATTAAATGCCTAAGAATGTACCTGACTAGTAAGTATCTTAAAACCTATAGATTGCTATGTCTCTGAAAGAGAATCAAGCGTGTGTACAGGGGCATAAAAGCAGCAGTGATAGGACTGGAGAGGTTCGGTGAGCAAATGAAGACCCTTTGAAGTCATATTGCATGGTACCCATTCCACGGGTCTCAACTCTCAAGGTTTAAGTGATTCATCCTTCAGCTAAAACATGCACGTGGAACAAAGAGTATGATCAACCGTGTGATCGGGAGACGTGTTCCAATATGTCTCAGTTTTCGTCCCCTGGTACTCGGGTGCAACATTCCAGATGCTTTACTAGCACTCTCCAGACTTTGAGAGTCAGTGCCTTTAACCTCCTGTTTGGCCCAGTTTGCAATTTCTGCGGAAGATGAACAGGAATAGGGAGAAACAATGAGAGACTAGCTGGAGGTGTCTGGATGGGCAAATTTAACTCTCATTTCCCACCAGGAAGAGGAATTAACCAAAGGCTCAGCGTGCCGTGCCGGAACCAGATTAGGGCCTGAAGCAATCCTGCGGTGTTGTGGCCAGCTCACAAGAAAGCGAGTTGAAGAAAGGAGCTCAGGGGCAGTGTAATTGACAAACCTGCAGAGTTATAAATGACAGCTATCGTCCAAAAATATGCTGAAGTAAGGCTGCCAAGAGGACTTCAAAGCGGGGCAGAATTGCAGGAAACTGATTTCAGGAGGTAGACTGGAATTGCATTTAAAGCATAGGAAAAGAGGCAGAACGTCAACAATGATGCACTTGGCCAAAAAGGGCGTATGCGTTTTTTCCTGAATATATTCAGAAAAAAACGCATACGCCCATTTTGGCCAACCAAGCAAGCTTGCAAAGGAAATCTGCACTACAATGAAGTCTCACTTCCCCCCGGTCAAAAGGGCTATCTGAAAAAAGTGTAAAATCCAGAAAGTCAGGACATGCCATGGAGAACTGGGAGCCTTGTTATGCTGATGGGCGGGATGTAAATTGCCAACAGCCACTCGGGAGAAGTGTATGGTGTTTCCTGAAACATCTAAAAAACAAAGCAACAGAGCCTAGGGCACTTCCACTTATGGTCCTATAGCTTAGGGAAATTAAAATCAAAAAGACACAGCCACCCCAAAGTTTGGGACGCCTCTGTTTACAAGAACCTCGTTTACGGTACAAGTTCAATATCGCAGAAAGTGAAAAATGGATAAAGAAGTTGTGGTACTTACGTACAATGCAATATCACTCAGCAATGAAATCTATGTCATCAGGCCCGTAGCAGCATAATGAGTGGATTCAGGTATGATGATTCTAACTGAAATAAGTCACACAGAAAAAGAAACATCATAAGATATCACTAATACACGAAATGTAATCTTGGCTACACAGGAACTGAATTACAAACCAGAACAGGGTCTCAAATGTAGAAAACCAACTTATGCTTGCTTAAGGGGAAAGGTGAGTTGGGGTGCTGCATAAAACCAGAGATTGAAATGAGCACAGATAAAGTTCCTTAAGCCAAATATGGAATAGACAAGAGCTACTCCTTGCTCAACGAAATGGACTCAACACACCATATTAAACGCCGAAGAATGTACCTGACTAGTAAGGATCTTAAAACCTATGGATTACTATGGCTCTGAAAGAGAATCAAGCGTGTGTACAGGGGCATAAAGGCAGCAGTGATAGGATTGGAGAGGTTCGGTGAGCAAATGAAGACCCTTTGAAGTCATATTGCATGGTACCCATTCCACGGGTCTCAACTCTCCATGTTTAAGGGATTCTTCCTTCAGCTAAAACATGCATGTGGAACCCAGAGTATGATCAACCATGTGATTGGGAGACGTGTTCAAATATGTCTCAGTTCTTGTCCCCTGGTACTCGGGTGCAATATTCCAGATGCTTTACTAACACTCTCCCAACTAGAAGAGTCAGTGCCTTTAACCTCCTGTTTGGCCCAGTTTGCAATTTCTGCGGAAGATGAACAGGAATAGGGAGAACAAATGAGAGACTAGCTGGAGGTGTCTGGACGGGCAAATTTATCTCTCATTTCCCACCAGGAAGAGGAATTAACCAAAGGCTCAGCGTGCCGTGCCGGAACCAGATTAGGGCCTGAAACAATCCTGCGGTGTTGCGGCCAGCTCACAAGAAAGCGAGTTGAAGAAAGGAGCTCAGGGGCACTGTAATTCACAAACCTGCAGAGTTATAAATGACAGCTATCGTCCAAAAATATACTGAAGTAAGGCTGCCAAGAGGACTTGAAAGCGGGGCAGAATTGCAGGAAACCGATTTCAGGAGGTAGACTGGAATTGCATTTAAAGCATAGGAAAAGAGGCAGAACGTCGACAATGATGCACTTGGCCAAAAAGGGCGTATGTGTTTTTTCCTGAATATATTCAGGAAAAAACGCATACGCCCTTTTTGGCCAACCAAGCAAGCTTGCAAAGGAAATCTGCACTACAATGAAGTCTCACTTCCCCCCGGTCAAAAGGGCCATCTGAAAAAAGTGTAAAATCCATTAAGGCAGGACAGGCCATGGAGAACTGGGAGCCTTGTTATGCTGATGGGCAGGATGTAAATTGCCAACAGCCACTCGGGAGAAGTGTATGGTGTTTCCTGAAACATCTAAAAAACAAAGCAACAGAGCCTAGGGCACTTCCACTTATGGTCCTATAGCTTAGGGAAATTAAAATCAAAAAGACACAGCCACCCCAAGGTTTGGGACGGCTCTGTTTACAAGAACCTCATTTACGGTACAAGTTCAATATCGCAGAAAGTGAAAAATGGATAAAGAAGATGTGGTACTTAGGTACAATGCATTATCACTCAGCAATGAAATCTATGTCATCAGGCCCGTAGCAGCATAATGAGTGGATTCAGGTATGATGATTCTAACTGAAATAAGTCACACAGAAAAAGAAACATCATAAGATATCACTAATACACGGAATGTAAACTTGGCTACACAGGAACTGGATTACAAAACAGAACAGGGTCTCAAATGTAGAAAACCAACCTATGCTTGCTTAAGGGGAAATGTGAGTTGGGGTGCTGCATAAAACCAGAGACTGAAATGAGCACAGATAAAGTTCCTTAAGCCAAATATGGAATAGACAAGAGCTACTCCTTGCTCAACGAAATGGACTCAACACCCCATATTAAACGCCTAAGAATGTACCTGACTAGTAAGTATGTTAAATTCTATAGATTGCTATGTCTCCAAAAGAGAATCAAGCGTGTGTACAGGGGCATAAACGCAGCAGTGATAGGATTGGAGAGGTTCGGTGAGCAAATGAAGACCCTTTGAAGTCATATTGCATGGTTCTCATTCCACGGGTCTCAACTCTCCAGGTTTAAGGGATTCTTCCTTCACCTAAAACATGCATGTGGAACCCAGAGTATGATCAACCGTGTGATCGGGAGACGTGTTCAAATATGTCTCAGTTTTCGTCCCCTGGTACTCGGGTGCAACATTCCAGATCCTTTACTAGCACTCTCCCGACTTGGAGAGTCAGTGCCTTTAACCTCCTGTTTGGCCCAGTTTGCAATTTCTGCGGAAGATGAACAGGAATAGGGAGAACCAATGAGAGACTAGCTGGAGGTGTCTGGACGGGCAAATTTAACTCTCATTTCCCACCAGGAAGAGGAATTAACCAAAGGCTCAGCGTGCCGTGCCGGAACCAGATTAGGGCCTGAAGCAATCCTGTGGTGTTGCGGCCAGCTCACAAGAAAGAGAGTTGAAGAAAGGAGCTCAGGGGCACTGTAATTGACAAACCTGCAGAGTTATAAATGACAGCTTTCGTCCAAAAATATACTGAAGTAAGGCTGCCAAGAGGACTTGAAAGCGGGGCAGAATTGCAGGAAACCGATTTCAGGAGGTAGACTGGAATTGCATTTAAAGCATAGGAAAAGAGGCAGAACGTCCACAATGATGCACTTGGCCAAAAAGGGCGTATGCGTTTTTTCCTGAACATATTCAGGAAAAAACGCATACGCCCTTTCTGGACAACCAAGCAAGCTTGCAAAGGAAATCTGCACTACAATGAAGTCTCACTTCCCCCCGGTCAAAAGGGCCATCTGAAAAAAGTGTAAAATCCAGAAAGTCAGGACAGGCCATGGAGAACTGGGAGCCTTGTTATGCTGATGGGCGGGATGTAAATTGCCAACAGCCACTCGGGAGAAGTGTATGGTGTTTCCTGAAACATCTAAAAAACAAAGCAACAGAGCCTAGGGCACTTCCACTTATGGTCCTATAGCATAGGGAAATTAAAATCAAAAAGACACAGCCACCCCAAAGTTTGGGACAGCTCTGTTTACAAGAACCTCGTTTACGGTACAAGTTCAATATCGCAGAAAGCGAAAAATGGATAAAGAAGTTGTGGTACTTACGTACAATGCAATATCACTCAGCAATGAAATCTATGTCATCAGGCCCGTAGCATCATAATGAGTGGATTCAGGTATGATGATTCTAACTGAAATAAGTCACACAGAAATAGAAATATCATAAGACATCACTAATACACGGAATGTAAACTTGGCTACACAGGAAGTGGATTACAAAACAGAACAGGGTCTCAAATGTAGAAAACCAACTTATGCTTGCTTAAGGGGAAAGGTGAGTTGGGGTGCTGCATAAAACCAGAGATTGAAATGAGCACAGATAAATTTCCTTAAGCCAAATATGGAATAGACAAGAGCTACTCCTTGCTCAATGAAATGGACTCAACACCCCATATTAAACTCCTAAGAATGTACCTGACTAGTAAGTATCTTAAAACCTATGGATTGCTATGTCTCCGAAAGAGAATCAAGCATGTGTACAGGGGCATAAACGCAGCAGTGATAGGATTGGAGTGGTTCAGTGAGCAAATGAAGACCCTTTGAAGTCATATTGCATGGTACCCATTCCACGGGTGTCAACTCTCCAGGTTTAAGGGATTCTTCCTTCAGCTAACACATGCATGTGGAACCCAGAGTATGATCAACCGTGTGATCGGGAGACGTGTTCCAATATGTCTCAGTTTCGTCCCCTGGTACTCGGGTGCAACATTCCAGATGCTTTACTAACACTCTCCCAACTTGGAGAGTCAGTGCCTTTAACCTCCTGTTTGGCCCAGTTTGCAATTTCTGCGGAAGATGAACAGGAATAGGGAGAACCAATGAGAGACTAGCTGGAGGTGTCTGGACGGGCAAATTTAACTCTCATTTCCCACCAGGAAGAGGAATTAACCAAAGGCTCAGCGTGCCGTGCCAGAACCAGATTAGGGCCTGAAGCAATCCTGCGGTGTTGCGGCCAGCTCACAAGAAAGCGAGTTGAAGAAAGGAGCTCAGGGGCACTGTAATTCACAAAAATGCAGAGTTATAAATGACAGCTATCATCCAAACATATACTGAAGTAAGGCTGCCAAGAGGACTTGAAAGCGGGGCAGAATTGCAGGAAACCGATTTCAGGAGGTAGACTGGAATTGCATTTAAAGCATAGGAAAAGAGGCAGAACGTCGACAATGATGCACTTGTCCAAAAAGGGCATATGCGTTTTTTCCTGAATATATTCAGGAAAAAACGCATACGACCTTTTTGGCCAACCAAGCAAGCTTGCAAAGGAAATCTGCACTACAATGAAGTCTCACTTCCCCCCGGTCAAAAGGGCCATCTGAAAAAGTGTAAAATCCAGAAAGGCAGGACAGGCCATGGAGAACTGGGAGCCTTGTTATGCTGATGAGCGGGATGTAAATTGCCAACAGCCACTCGGGAGAAGTGTATGGTGTTTCCTGAAACATCTAAAAAACAAAGCAACAGAGCCTAGGGCACTTCCACTTATGGTCCTATAGCTTAGGGAAATTAAAATCAAAAAGACACAGCCACCCCAAGGTTTGGGACGGCTCTGTTTACAAGAACCTCATTTACGGTACACGTTCAACATCGCAGAAAGCGAAAAATGGATAAAGAAGTTGTGGTACTTACGTACAATGCAATATCACTCAGCAATGAAATCTATGTCATCAGGCCCTTAGCAGCATAATGAGTGGATTCAGGTATGATGATTCTAACTGAAATATGTCACACAGAAATAGAAACATCATAAGACATCACTAATACACGGAATGTAAACTTGGCTACACAGGAACTGGATTACAAAACAGAACAGGGTCTCAAATGTAGAAAACCAAGTTATTCTTGCTTAAGGGGAAAGGTGAGTTGGGGTGCTGCATAAAACCAGAGATTGAAATGAGCACAGATAAAGTTCCTTAAGCCAAATATGGAATAGACAAGAGCTACTCCTTGCTCAACGAAATGGACTCAACACCCCATATTAAACTCCTAAGAATGTACCTGACTAGTAAGTTTCTTAAAACCTATGGATTGCTATGTCTCTGAAAGAGAATCAAGCGTGTGTACAGGGGCATAAACGCAGCAGTGATAGGATTGGAGAGGCTCGGTGAGCAAATGAAGACCCTTTGAAGTCATATTGCATGGTACCCATTCCACGGGTCTCAACTCTCCAGGTTTAAGGGATTCTTCCTTCAGCTAACACATGCATGTGGAACCCAGAGTATGATCAACCGTGTGATCGGGAGACGTGTTCAAATATGTCTCAGTTCTCGTCCCCTGGTACTCGGGTGCAACATTCCAGATGCTTTACTAACACTCTCCCGACTTGGAGAGTCAGTGCCTTTAACCTCCTGTTTGGCCCAGTTTGCAATTTCTGCGGAACATGAACAGGAATAGGGAGAACCAATGAGAGACTAGCTGGAGGTGTCTGGACGGGCAAATTTAACTCTCATTTCCCACCAGGAAGAGGAATTAACCAACGGCTCAGCATGCCATGCTGGAACCAGATTAGGGCCTGAAGCAATCGTGGGGTGTTGCGGCCAGCTCACAAGAAAGCGAGTTGAAGAAAGGAGCTCAGGGGCACTGTAATTCACAAACCTGCAGAGTTATAAATGACAGCTATCGTCAAAAAATATACTGAAGTAAGGCTGCCAAGAGGACTTGAAAGCGGGGCAGAATTGCAGGCAACCGATTTAAGGAGGTAGACTGGAATTGCATTGAAAGCATAGGAAAAGAGGCAGAACGTCCACAATGATGCACTTGGCCAAAAAGTGCGTATGCGTTTTTTCCAGAACATATTCAGGAAAAAACGCATACGCCCTTTTTGGCCAACCAAGCAAGCTTGCAAAGGAAATCTGCACTACAATGAAGTCTCACTTCCCCCCGGTCTAAAGGGCCATCTGAAAAAAGTGTAAAATCCAGAAAGGCAGGACAGGCCATGGAGAACTGGGAGCCTTGTTATGCTGATGGGCGGGATGTAAATTGCCAACAGCCACTCGGGAGAAGTGTATGGTGTTTCCTGTAACATCTAAAAAACAAAGCAACAGAGCCTAGGGCACTTCCACTTATGGTCCTATAGCTTAGGGAAATTAAAATCAAAAAGACACAGCCACCCCAAAATTTGGGAAGGCTCTGTTTACAAGAACCTCGTTTACATTACAAGTTCAATGTCGCAGAAAGTGAAAAATGGATAAAGAAGTTGTGGTACTTACGTACAATGCAATATCACTCAGAAATGAAATCTATGTCATCAGGCCCGTAGCAGCATAATGAGTGGATTCAGGTATGATGATTCTAACTGAAATAAGTCACACAGAAATAGAAACATCATAAGATATCACTAATACACGGAATGTAATCTTGGCTACACAGGAACTGAATTACAAAACAGAACAGGGTCTCAAATTTAGAAAACCAACTTATGCTTGCTTAAGGGGAAATGTGAGTTGCGGTGCTGCATAAAACCTGAGACTGAAATGAGCACAGATAAAGTTCCTTAAGCCAAATATGGAATAGACAAGAGCTACTCCTTGCTCAACGAAATGGACTCAACACCCCATATTAAACGCCTAAGAATGTACCTGACTAGTAAGTATCTTAAAACCTATGGATTGCTATGGCTCTGAAAGAGAATCAAGCGTGTGTACAGGGGCATAACGGCAGCAGTGATAGGATTGGAGAGGTTCGGTGAGCAAATGAAGACCCTTGGAAGTCATATTGCATGGTACCCATTCCACGGGTCTCAACTCTCAAGGTTTAAGGGATTCTTCCTTCAGCTAAAACTTGCATGTGGAACCCAGAGTATGATCAACCGTGTGATCAGGAGACGTGTTCAAATGTGTCTCAGTTTTGGTTCCCTGGTACTCGGGTGCAATATTGCAAATGCTTTTCTAACACTCTCCCGACTTGGAGAGTCAGTGCCTTTAACCTCCTGTTTGGCCCAGTTTGCAATTTCTGCGGAAGATGAACAGGAATAGGGAGAACCAATGAGAGACTAGCTGGAGGTGTCTGGACGGGCAAATTTAACTCTCATTTCTCACCAGGAAGAGGAATTAACCAAAGGCTCAGCGTGCCGTGCCGGAACCAGATTAGGGCCTGAAGCAATCCTGCGGTGTTGCGGCCAGCTCACAAGAAAGCGAGTTGAAGAAAGGAGCTCAGGGGCACTGTAATTCACAAAACTGCAGAGTTATAAATGACAGCTATCATCCAAAAATATACTGAAGTAAGGCTGCCAAGAGGACTTGAAAGCGGGGCAGAATTGCAGGAAACCGATTTCAAGAGGTAGACTGGAATTGCATTCAAAGCATAGGAAAAGAGGCAGAACGTCCACAATGATGCACTTGGCCAAAAAGGGCGTATGCGTTTCTTCCTGAATATATTCAGGAAAAAACGCATACGCCCTTTTTGGCCAACCAAGCAAGCTTGCAAAGAAATCTGCACTACAATGAAGTCTCACTTCCCCCCGGTCAAAAGGGCCATCTGAAAAAAGTGTAAAATCCAGAAAGGCAGGACAGGCCATGGAGAACTGGCATCCTTGTTATGCTGATGGGCGGGATGTAAATTGCCAACAGCCACTTGGCATAAGTGTATGGTTTTTCCTGAAACATCTAAAAAACAAAGCAACAGAGCCTAGGGCACTTCCACTTATGGTCCTATAGCTTAGGGAAATTAAAATAAAAAAGACACAGCCACCCCAAATTTTGGGACGGCTCTGTTTACAAGAACCTCGTTTACGGTACAAGTTCAATATCGCAGAAAGTGAAGAATGGATAAAGAAGTTGTGGTACGTACGTACAATGCAATATCACTCAACAATGAAATCTATGTCATCAGGCCCGTAGCAGCATAATGAGTCGATTCAGGTATGATGATTCTAACTGAAATAAGTCACAAAGAAAAAGAAACATCATAAGACATCTCTAATACACGGAATGTAAACTTGGCTACACAAGAACTGGATTACAAAAGAGAACAGTGTCTCAAATTTAGAAACCCAACTTATGCTTGCTTAAGGGGAAAGGTGAGTTGGGGTGCTGCATAAAACCAGATATTGAAATGAGCACAGATAAAGTTCCTTAAGCCAAATATGTAATAGACAAGAGCTACTCCTTGCTCAATGAAATGGACTCAACATCCAATATTAAACGCCTAAGAATGTACCTGACTAGTAAGTATCTTAAAACCTATGGATTGGTATGTCTCCGAAAGAGAATCAAGCGTGTGTACAGGCACATAAACGCAGCAGTGGTAAGATAGGAGAGGTTCAGTGAGCAAATGCAGACCCTTTGAAGTCATATTGCATGGTACCCATTCCACGGGTCTCAACTCTCCAGGTTTAAGGGATTCTTCCTTCAGCTAAAACATGCATGTGGAACCCAGAGTATGATCAACCGTGTGATTGGGAGACGTGTTCCAATATGTCTCAGTTCTCGTCCCCTGCAACTCGGGTGCAACATTCCAGATGCTCTACTAACACTCTCCCGACTTGGAGAGTCAGTGCCTTTAACCTCCTGTTTGGCCCAGTTTGCAATTTCTGCAGAAGATGAACAGGAATAGGGAGAACCAATGAGAGACTAGCTGGAGGTGTCTGGACGGGCAAATTTAACTCTCATTTCCCACCAGGAAGAGGAATTAACCAAAGGCTCAGCGTGCCGTGCCGGAACCAGATTAGGGCCTGAAGCAATCCTGCGGTGTTGCGGCCAGCTCACAAGAAAGCGAGTTGAAGAAAGGAGCTCAGGGGCATTGTAATTCACAAACCTGCAGAGTTATAAATGACAGCTATCATGCAAAAATATACTGAAGTAAGGCTGCCAAGAGGACTTGAAAGCAGGGCAGAATTGCAGGAAACCGATTTCAGGAGGTAGACTGGAATTGCATTGAAAGCATAGGAAAAGAGGCAGAACGTCGACAATGATGCACTTGGCCAAAAAGGGCGTATGCGTTTTTTCCTGAATATATTCAGGAAAAAACGCATACGCCCTTTTTGGCCAACCAAGCAAGCTTGCAAAGGAAATCTGCACTACAATGAAGTCTCACTTCCCACTGGTCAAAAGGGCCATCTGAAAAAAGTGTAAAATCCAGAAAGGCAGGACAGGCCATGGAGAACTGGGAGTCTTGTTATGCTGATGGGCGGGATGTAAATTGCCAACAGCCACTCGGGAGAAGTGTATGGTGTTTCCTGAAACATCTAAAAAACAAAGCAACAGAGCCTAGGGCACTTCCACTTATGGTCCTATAGCTTAGGGACATTAAAATCAAAAAGACACAGCCACCCCAAAGTTTGGGATGGTTCTGTTTACAAGAACCTCGTTTATGGTACAAGTTCAATATCGCAGAAAGTGAAAAATGGATAAAGAATTTGTGGTACTTACGTACAATGCAATATCACTCAGCAATAAAATCTATATCATAAGGCCTGTAGCAGAAAATGAGTGGATGCAGGTATGATGATTCTAACTGAAATAAGTCACACAGAACAAGAAACATCATAAGATATCACTAATACACGGAATGTAAACTTGGCTACACAGGAACTGAATTACAAAACAGAACAGGGTCTCAAATTTAGAAAACCAACATATGCTTGCTTAAGGGGAAAGGTGAGTTGGGGTGCTGCATAAAACCAGAGATTGAAATAAGCACAGATAAAGTTCCTTAAGCCAAATATGGAATAGACAAGAGCTACTCCTTGCTCAACTAAATGGACTCAACACCACATATTAAACGCCTAAGAATGTACCTGACTAGTAAGTATCTTAAAACCTATGGATTGCTATTTCTATGAAAGAGAATCAAGCATGTGTACAGCAGCATAAACACAGCAGTGATAGGATTGAAGAGGTTCGGTGAGCAAATGAAGACCCTCTGAAGTCATATTGCATGTTATCCATTCCACGGGTCTGAACTCTCCAGGTTTAAGGGATTCTTCCTTCAGCTAAAACATGCATGTGGAACCCAGAGTATGATCAACCATGAGATCGAGAGATGTATTCAAATATGCCTCAGTTTTCGTCCCCTGGTACTAGGGTGCAATATTCCAGACGCTTTACTAACACTCTCCCGACTTGGAGAGTCAGTGCCTTTAACCTCCTGTTTGACCCAGTTTGCAATTTCTGCGTAAGATGAACAGGAATAGGGAGAACCAATGATAGACTAGCTGGAGATGTCTGGACGTGCAAATTTAACTCTCATTTCCCACCAGGAAGAGGAATTAACCAAAGGCTCAGCGTGCCATGCCGGAACCAGATTAGGCCTTGAAGCAATCCTGCGGTGTTGCAGCCAGCTCACAAGAAAGCGAGTTGAAGAAAGGAGCTCGGGGCACTGTAATTCACAAAACTGCAGAGTTATAAATGACAGCTATCGTCCAAAAATATACTGAAGTAAGGCTGCTAAGAGGACTTGAAAGCAGGGCAGAATTGCAGGAAACCGATTTCAAGAGGTAGACTGTCATTGCATTCAAAGCATAGGAAAAGAGGCAGAACGTCGACAATGATGCACTTGGCCAAAAAGGGCGTATGCGTTTTTTCCTGAATATATTCAGGAAAAAACGCATACGCACTTTTTGGCCAACCAAGCAAGCTTGCACAGGAAATCTGCACTACAATGAAGTCTCACTTCCCCCCGGTCAAAAGGGCCATCTGAAAAAAGTGTAAAATCCAGAAAGGCAGGACAGGCCATGGAGAACTGGGAGCCTTGTTATGCTGATGGGCGGGATGTAAATTGCCAACAGCCACTCGGGAGAAGTGTATGGTGTTTCCTAAAACATCTAAAAAACAAAGCAACAGAGCCTAGGCCACTTCCACTTATGGTCCTATAGATTAGGGACATTAAAATAAAAAAGAAACAGCCACCCCAAAGTTTGGGACGGCTCTGTTTACAAGAACCTCGTTTACGGTACAAGTTCAATATCGCAGAAAGTGAAAAATGGATAAAGAATTTGTGGTATTTACATACAATACAATATCACTCAGCAATGAAATGTATGTCATCAGGCCTGTAGCAGAAAATGAGTGGATGCAGGTATGATGATTCTAACTGAAATAAGTCACACAGAAAAAGAAACATCATAAGATATCACTAATACACGGAATGTAAACTTGGCTACACAGGAACTGAACTACAAAACAGAACAGGGTCTCCAATTTAGAAAACGAACTTATGCTTGCTTAAGGGGAAAGGTGAGTTGGGGTGCTGCATAAATCGAGAGATTGAAATGGGCACAGATAAAGTTCATTAAGCCAAATATGGAATATACAAGAGCTACTCCTTGCTCAACGAAATGGACTCAATACCCCATATTAAACGCCTAAGAATGTACCTGACTAGTAAGTATCTTAAAACCTATGGATTGCTATGTCTCCAAAAGAGAATCAAGCGTGTGTACAGGGGCACAAAAGCAACAGTGATAGGATTGGAGAGGTTCGGTGAGCAAATGAAGACCCTTTGAAGTCATATTGCATGGTACCCATTCCACGGGTCTCAACTCTCCAGGTTTAAGGGATTCTTCCTTCAGCTAAAACATGCATGTGGTACCCAGAGTATTATCAACCGTGTGATCGGGAGACGTGTTCCAATATGTCTCAGTTCTCGTCCCCTGGTACTCGGGTGCAACATTCCAGATGCTTTACTAACACTCTCCCGACTTGGAGAGTCAGTGCCTTTAACCTCCTGTTTGGCCCAGTTAGCAATTTCTACGGAAGATGAACAGGAATAGGGAGAACCAATGAGAGACTAGCTGGAGGTGTCTGGACGGGCAAATTTAACTCTCATTTCCCACCAGGAAGAGGAATTAACCAAAGGCTCAGCATGCCGTGCCGCAATCAGATTAGGGCCTGAAGCAATCGTGTGGTGTTGCGGCCAGCTCACAAGAAAGCGAGTTGAAGAAAGGAGCTCAGGGGCACTGTAATTCACAAACCTGCAGAGTTATAAATGACAGCTATGGTCCAAAAATATACTGAAGTAAGGCTGCCAAGAGGACTTGAAAGTGGGGCAGAATTGCATGAAACCGATTTCAGGAGGTACACTGGAATTGCATTTAAAGCATAGGAAAAGAGGCAGAACGTCGACAATGATGCACTTGCCCAAAATGGGCGTATGCGATTTTTCCTGAATATATTCAGGAAAAACGCATACGCCCTTTTTGGCCAACCAAGCAAGCTTGCAAAGAAATCTGCACTAAAATAAAGTCTCACTTCCCCCCGGTCAAAAGGGCCATCTGAAAAAAGTGTAAAATCCAGAAAGGCAGGACAGGCCACGGAGAACTGGGAACCTTGTTATGCTGATGGGCGGGATGTAAATTGCCAACAGCCACTCGGAAGAAGTGTATGGTGTTTCCTGAAACATCTAAAAAACAAAGCAACAGAGCCTAGGGCACTTCCACTTATGGTCCTATAGCTTAGGGAAATTAAAATCAAAAAGACACAGCCACCCCAAAGTTTGGGACAGCTCTGTTTACAAGAACCTCGCTTACGGTACAAGTTCAATATCGCAGAAAGCGAAAAATGGATAAAGAAGTTGTGGTACTTACGGACAAAGCAATATCACTCTGCAATGAAATCTATGTCATCAGGCCCGTAGCAGCATAATGAGTGGATTCAGGTATGATGATTCTAACTGAAATAAGTCACACAGAAAAAGAAACATCATAAGACATCTCTAATACACGGAATGTAAACTTGGCTACACAGGAACTGAATTACAAAACAGAACAGCGTCTCAGATTTAGAAAACGAACTTATGCTTGCTTAAGGGGAAAGGTGAGTTGGGGTGCTGCATAAAACCTGAGATTGAAATGAGCACACATAAACTTCCTTAAGCCAAATATGGAATAGACAAGAGCTACTCCTTGCTCACGAAATGGACTCAACACCCCATATTAAACGCCTAAGAATATACCTGGCTGGTAAGTATCATAAAACCTCAGATTGCTATGTCTCCGAAAGAGAATCAAGCGTGTGTACAGGGGCATAAACGCAGCAGTGATAGTATTGGAGAGGTTCGGTGAGCAAATGAAGACCCTTTGAAGTCATGTTGCATGGTACCCATTCCACGGGTCTCAACTCTCCAGGTTTAAGGGATTCTTCCTTCAGCTAAAACATGCATGTGGAACCCAGAGTATGATCAACTGTGTGATCGGGAGACGTGTTCCAATATGTCTCAGTTCTCGTCCCCTGGTACTCGGGTGCAACATTCCAGACGCTTTACTAACACTCTCCCGACTTGGAGAGTCAGTGCCTTTAACCTCCTGTTTGTCCCAGTTTGCAATTTCTGCGGAAGATGAACAGGAATAGGGAGAACCAATGAGAGACTAGCTGGAGGTGTCTGGACGGGAAAATTTAACTCTCATTTCCCACCAGGAAGAGGAATTAACCAAAGGCTCAGCGTGCCGTGCCGGAACCAGATTAGGGCCTGAAGCAATCCTGCGGTGTTGCGGCCAGCTCACAAGAAAGCGAGTTGAAGAAAGGAGCTCAGAGGCACTGTAATTCACAAACCTGCAGAGTTATAAATGACAGCTATCGTCCAAAAATATACTGAAGTAAGGCTGCCAAGAGGACTTGAAAGCGGGGCAGAATTGCAGGAAACCGATTTCAGGAGGTACACTGGAATTGCATTTAAAGCATAGGAAAAGAGGCAGAACGTCGACAATGATGAACTTGGCCAAAAAGGGCGTATGCGTTTCTTCCTGAATATATTCAGGAAAAAACGCATACGCACTTTTTGGCCAACCAAGCAAGCTTGCACAGGAAATCTGCACTACAATGAAGTCTCACTTCCCCCCGGTCAAAAGGACCATCTGAAAAAAGTGTAAAATCCAGAAAGGCAGGACAGGCCATGGAGAACTGGGAGCCTTGTTATGCTGATGGGCGGGATGTAAATTGCCAACAGCCACTCGGGAGAAGTGTATGGTGTTTCCTAAAACATCTAAAAAACAAAGCAACAGAGCCTAGGCCACTTCCACTTATGGTCCTATAGATTAGGGACATTAAAATAAAAAAGAAACAGCCACCCCAAAGTTTGGGACGGCTCTGTTTACAAGAACCTCGTTTACGGTACAAGTTCAATATCGCAGAAAGTGAAAAATGGATAAAGAATTTGTGGTATTTACATACAATACAATATCACTCAGCAATGAAATCTATGTCATCAGGCCTGTAGCAGAAAATGAGTGGATGCAGGTATGATGATTCTAACTGAAATAAGTCACACAGAAAAAGAAACATCATAAGATATCACTAATACACGGAATGTAAACTTGGCTACACAGGAACTGAACTACAAAACAGAACAGGGTCTCCAATTTAGAAAACGAACTTATGCTTGCTTAAGGGGAAAGGTGAGTTGGGGTGCTGCATAAATCGAGAGATTGAAATGGGCACAGATAAAGTTCATTAAGCCAAATATGGAATATACAAGAGCTACTCCTTGCTCAACGAAATGGACTCAATACCCCATATTAAACGCCTAAGAATGTACCTGACTAGTAAGTATCTTAAAACCTATGGATTGCTATGTCTCCAAAAGAGAATCAAGCGTGTGTACAGGGGCACAAAAGCAACAGTGATAGGATTGGAGAGGTTCGGTGAGCAAATGAAGACCCTTTGAAGTCATATTGCATGGTACCCATTCCACGGGTCTCAACTCTCCAGGTTTAAGGGATTCTTCCTTCAGCTAAAACATGCATGTGGTACCCAGAGTATTATCAACCGTGTGATCGGGAGACGTGTTCCAATATGTCTCAGTTCTCGTCCCCTGGTACTCGGGTGCAACATTCCAGATGCTTTACTAACACTCTCCCGACTTGGAGAGTCAGTGCCTTTAACCTCCTGTTTGGCCCAGTTAGCAATTTCTACGGAAGATGAACAGGAATAGGGAGAACCAATGAGAGACTAGCTGGAGGTGTCTGGACGGGCAAATTTAACTCTCATTTCCCACCAGGAAGAGGAATTAACCAAAGGCTCAGCATGCCGTGCCGCAATCAGATTAGGGCCTGAAGCAATCGTGTGGTGTTGCGGCCAGCTCACAAGAAAGCGAGTTGAAGAAAGGAGCTCAGGGGCACTGTAATTCACAAACCTGCAGAGTTATAAATGACAGCTATGGTCCAAAAATATACTGAAGTAAGGCTGCCAAGAGGACTTGAAAGTGGGGCAGAATTGCATGAAACCGATTTCAGGAGGTACACTGGAATTGCATTTAAAGCATAGGAAAAGAGGCAGAACGTCGACAATGATGCACTTGCCCAAAATGGGCGTATGCGATTTTTCCTGAATATATTCAGGAAAAACGCATACGCCCTTTTCGGCCAACCAAGCAAGCTTGCAAAGAAATCTGCACTAAAATAAAGTCTCACTTCCCCCCGGTCAAAAGGGCCATCTGAAAAAAGTGTAAAATCCAGAAAGGCAGGACAGGCCATGGAGAACTGGGAACCTTGTTATGCTGATGGGCGGGATGTAAATTGCCAACAGCCACTCGGAAGAAGTGTATGGTGTTTCCTGAAACATCTAAAAAACAAAGCAACAGAGCCTAGGGCACTTCCACTTATGGTCCTATAGCTTAGGGAAATTAAAATCAAAAAGACACAGCCACCCCAAAGTTTGGGACAGCTCTGTTTACAAGAACCTCGCTTACGGTACAAGTTCAATATCGCAGAAAGCGAAAAATGGATAAAGAAGTTGTGGTACTTACGGACAAAGCAATATCACTCTGCAATGAAATCTATGTCATCAGGCCCGTAGCAGCATAATGAGTGGATTCAGGTATGATGATTCTAACTGAAATAAGTCACACAGAAAAAGAAACATCATAAGACATCTCTAATACACGGAATGTAAACTTGGCTACACAGGAACTGAATTACAAAACAGAACAGCGTCTCAGATTTAGAAAACGAACTTATGCTTGCTTAAGGGGAAAGGTGAGTTGGGGTGCTGCATAAAACCTGAGATTGAAATGAGCACACATAAACTTCCTTAAGCCAAATATGGAATAGACAAGAGCTACTCCTTGCTCACGAAATGGACTCAACACCCCATATTAAACGCCTAAGAATATACCTGGCTGGTAAGTATCATAAAACCTCAGATTGCTATGTCTCCGAAAGAGAATCAAGCGTGTGTACAGGGGCATAAACGCAGCAGTGATAGTATTGGAGAGGTTCGGTGAGCAAATGAAGACCCTTTGAAGTCATGTTGCATGGTACCCATTCCACGGGTCTCAACTCTCCAGGTTTAAGGGATTCTTCCTTCAGCTAAAACATGCATGTGGAACCCAGAGTATGATCAACTGTGTGATCGGGAGACGTGTTCCAATATGTCTCAGTTCTCGTCCCCTGGTACTCGGGTGCAACATTCCAGACGCTTTACTAACACTCTCCCGACTTGGAGAGTCACTGCCTTTAACCTCCTGTTTGTCCCAGTTTGCAATTTCTGCGGAAGATGAACAGGAATAGGGAGAACCAATGAGAGACTAGCTGGAGGTGTCTGGACGGGCAAATTTAACTCTCATTTCCCACCAGGAAGAGGAATTAACCAAAGGCTCAGCGTGCCGTGCCGGAACCAGATTAGGGCCTGAAGCAATCCTGCGGTGTTGCGGCCAGCTCACAAGAAAGCGAGTTGAAGAAAGGAGCTCAGAGGCACTGTAATTCACAAACCTGCAGAGTTATAAATGACAGCTATCGTCCAAAAATATACTGAAGTAAGGCTGCCAAGAGGACTTGAAAGCGGGGCAGAATTGCAGGAAACCGATTTCAGGAGGTACACTGGAATTGCATTTAAAGCATAGGAAAAGAGGCAGAACGTCGACAATGATGAACTTGGCCAAAAAGGGCGTATGCGTTTCTTCCTGAATATATTCAGGAAGAAACGCATACGCCCTTTTTGGCCAACCAAGCAAGCTTGCAAAGGAAATCTGCACTACAACTAAGTCTCACTTCTCCCCGGTCAAAAGGGCCATCTAAAAAAAAGTGTAAAATCCAGAAAAGAAGGACAGGCCATGGAGAACTGGGAGCCTTGTTATGCTGATGGGCGGGATGTAAATTGCCAACAGCCACTCGGGAGAAGTGTATGGTGTTTCCTGAAACATCTAAAAAACAAAGCAACAGAGCCTAGGGCACTTCCACTTATGGTCCTATAGCTTAGGGAAATTAAAATCAAAAAGACACAGCCACCCCAAAGTTTGGGACAGCTCTGTTTACAAGAACCTCACTTACGGTACAAGTTCAATATCGCAGAAAGCGAAAAATGGATAAAGAAGTTGTGGTACTTACGTACAATGCAATATTACTCAGCAATGAAATCTATGTCATCAGGCCTGTAGCAGCATAATGAGTGGATTCAGGTATGATGATTCTAACTGAAATATGTCAGACAGAAAAAGAAACATCATAAGACATCACTAATACACGGAATGTAAACTTGGCTACACAGGAACAGGATTACAAACAGAATAGTGTTTCAAATGTAGAAAACCAACTTATGCTTGCTTAAGGGGAAAGGTGAGTTGGGGTGCTGCATAAAACCAGAGATTGAAAAGAGCACAGATAAAGTTCCTTAAGCCAAATATGGAATAGACAAGAGTTACTCCTTGCTCACGAAATGGACTCAACACCCCATATTAAACGCCTAAGAATGTACCTGACTAGTAAGTATCTTAAAACCTATGGATTGCTATGTCTCCGAAAGAGAATCAAGCGTGTGTACAGGGGCATGAAAGCAGCAGTGATAGGATTGGAGAGGTTCGGTGAGCAAATGAAGACCCTTTGAAGTCATATTGCATGATACCCGTTCCAAGGGTCTCAACTCTCCAGGTTTAAGGGATTCTTCCTTCAGCTCAAACATGCATGTTGAACCCACAGTATGATCAACCATGTGATCGGGAGACGTGTTCAAATATGTCTCAGTTTTCGTCCCCTGGTACTCGGGTGCAACATTCCAGACGCTGAACTAACACTCTCCTGACTTGGAGAGTCAGTGCCTTTAACCTCCTGTTTGGCCCAGTTTGCAATTTCTGCGGAAGATGAACAGGAAAAGGGAGAACCAATAAGAGACTAGCTGGAGGTGTCTGGACGGGCAAATTTAACTCTCATTTCCCACCAGGAAGAGGAATTAACCAAAGGATCAGCGTGCCGTGCAGAATTAGATTAGGGCCTTAAGCAATCCTGCAGTGCTGCGGCCAGCTCACAAGAAAGCGAGTTTAAGAAAGGAGCTCAGGGGTACTGTAATTCACAAACCTGCAGAGTTATAAATGACAGCTATCGTCCAAAAATATACTGAAGTAAGGCTGCCAAGAGGACTTGAAAGCGGGGCAGAATTGCAGGAAACCGATTTCAGGAGGTAGACTGGAATTGCATTTAAAGCATAGGAAAAGAGGCAGAACGTGGACAATGATGCACTTGGCCAAAAAGGGTGTATGCGTTGTTTCCTGAATATATTCATGAAAAAACGCATACGCCCTTTTTGGGCAACCAAGCAAACTTGCAAAGGAAATCTGCACTACAATGAAGTCTCACTTCTCCCCGGTCAAAAGGGCCATCTGAAAAAAGTGTAAAATCCAGAAATGCAGGACAGGCCATGGAGAACTGGGAGCCTTGTTATGCTGATGGGCGGGATGTAAATTGCCAACAGCCACTCGGGAGAAGTGTATGGTGTTTCCTGAAACATCTAAAAAACAAAGCAACAGAGCCTAGGGCACTTCCACTTATGGTCCTATAGCTTAGGGACATTAAAATCAAAAAGACACAGCCACCCCAAAGTTTAGGACAGCTCTGTTTAAAAGAACCTCGTTTACGGTACAAGTTCAATATCGCAGAAAGCGAAAAATGGATAAAGAAGTTGTGGTACTTACGTACAATGCAATATCATTCAGCAATGAAATCTATGTCATCATGCCCATAGCAGCATAATGAGTGAATTCAGGTATGATGATTCTAACTGAAATAAGTCACACAGAAAAAGAAACATCATAAGATATCACTAATACACGGAATGTAAACTTGGCTACACAGGAAGTGGATTACAAAACAGAACAGGGTCTCAAATTTAGAAAACCAACTTATGCTTGCTTAAGGGGAAAGGTGAGTTGGGGTGCTGCATAAAACCAGAGATTGAAATGAGCACAGATAAAGTTCCTTAAGCCAAATATGGAATAGACAAGAGCTACTCCTTGCTCAACGAAATGGACTCAACACCCCATATTAAACGCCTAAGAATGTACCTGACTAGTAAGTATCTTAAAACCTATGGATTGCTATGTCTCCGAAAGAGAATCAAGCGTGTGTACAGGGACATAAACGCAGCAGTGATAGGATTGTCTAGGTTCGGTGAGCAAATGAAGACCCTTTGAAGTCATATTGCATGGTACCCATTCCACGTGTCTCAACTCTCCAGGTTTAAGGGATTCTTCCTTCAGCTAAAACATGCATGTGGAACCCAGAGTATGATCAACCGTGTGATTGGGAGACGTGTTCCAATATGTCTCAGTTTTCATCCCCTGGTACTCGGGTGCAACATTCCAGACGCTTTACTAACACTCTCCTGACTTGGAGAGTTAGTGCCTTTAACCTCCTGTTTGGCCCAGTGTGCAATTTCTGCGGAAGATGAACAGGAATAGGGAGAACCAATGAGAGACTAGCTGGAGGTGTCTGGACGGGCAAATTTAACTCTCATTTCCCACCAGGAAGAGGAATTAACCAGAGGCTCAGCATGCCGTGCCGCAATCAGATTAGGGCCTGAAGCAATCGTGTGGTGTTGCGGCCAGCTCACAAGAAAGCGAGTTGAAGAAAGGAGCTCAGGGGCACTGTAATTCACAAACCTGCAGAGTTATAAATGACAGCTATGGTCCAAAAATATACTGAAGTAAGGCTGCCAAGAGGACTTGAAAGTGGGGCAGAATTGCATGAAACCGATTTCAGGAGGTACACTGGAATTGCATTTAAAGCATAGGAAAAGAGGCAGAACGTCGACAATGATGCACTTGCCCAAAATGGGCGTATGCGATTTTTCCTGAATATATTCAGGAAAAACGCATACGCCCTTTTCGGCCAACCAAGCAAGCTTGCAAAGAAATCTGCACTAAAATAAAGTCTCACTTCCCCCCGGTCAAAAGGGCCATCTGAAAAAAGTGTAAAATCCAGAAAGGCAGGACAGGCCATGGAGAACTGGGAACCTTGTTATGCTGATGGGCGGGATGTAAATTGCCAACAGCCACTCGGAAGAAGTGTATGGTGTTTCCTGAAACATCTAAAAAACAAAGCAACAGAGCCTAGGGCACTTCCACTTATGGTCCTATAGCTTAGGGAAATTAAAATCAAAAAGACACAGCCACCCCAAAGTTTGGGACAGCTCTGTTTACAAGAACCTCGCTTACGGTACAAGTTCAATATCGCAGAAAGCGAAAAATGGATAAAGAAGTTGTGGTACTTACGGACAAAGCAATATCACTCTGCAATGAAATCTATGTCATCAGGCCCGTAGCAGCATAATGAGTGGATTCAGGTATGATGATTCTAACTGAAATAAGTCACACAGAAAAAGAAACATCATAAGACATCTCTAATACACGGAATGTAAACTTGGCTACACAGGAACTGAATTACAAAACAGAACAGCGTCTCAGATTTAGAAAACGAACTTATGCTTGCTTAAGGGGAAAGGTGAGTTGGGGTGCTGCATAAAACCTGAGATTGAAATGAGCACACATAAACTTCCTTAAGCCAAATATGGAATAGACAAGAGCTACTCCTTGCTCACGAAATGGACTCAACACCCCATATTAAACGCCTAAGAATATACCTGGCTGGTAAGTATCATAAAACCTCAGATTGCTATGTCTCCGAAAGAGAATCAAGCGTGTGTACAGGGGCATAAACGCAGCAGTGATAGTATTGGAGAGGTTCGGTGAGCAAATGAAGACCCTTTGAAGTCATGTTGCATGGTACCCATTCCACGGGTCTCAACTCTCCAGGTTTAAGGGATTCTTCCTTCAGCTAAAACATGCATGTGGAACCCAGAGTATGATCAACTGTGTGATCGGGAGACGTGTTCCAATATGTCTCAGTTCTCGTCCCCTGGTACTCGGGTGCAACATTCCAGACGCTTTACTAACACTCTCCCGACTTGGAGAGTCACTGCCTTTAACCTCCTGTTTGTCCCAGTTTGCAATTTCTGCGGAAGATGAACAGGAATAGGGAGAACCAATGAGAGACTAGCTGGAGGTGTCTGGACGGGCAAATTTAACTCTCATTTCCCACCAGGAAGAGGAATTAACCAAAGGCTCAGCGTGCCGTGCCGGAACCAGATTAGGGCCTGAAGCAATCCTGCGGTGTTGCGGCCAGCTCACAAGAAAGCGAGTTGAAGAAAGGAGCTCAGAGGCACTGTAATTCACAAACCTGCAGAGTTATAAATGACAGCTATCGTCCAAAAATATACTGAAGTAAGGCTGCCAAGAGGACTTGAAAGCGGGGCAGAATTGCAGGAAACCGATTTCAGGAGGTACACTGGAATTGCATTTAAAGCATAGGAAAAGAGGCAGAACGTCGACAATGATGAACTTGGCCAAAAAGGGCGTATGCGTTTCTTCCTGAATATATTCAGGAAGAAACGCATACGCCCTTTTTGGCCAACCAAGCAAGCTTGCAAAGGAAATCTGCACTACAACTAAGTCTCACTTCTCCCCGGTCAAAAGGGCCATCTAAAAAAAAGTGTAAAATCCAGAAAAGAAGGACAGGCCATGGAGAACTGGGAGCCTTGTTATGCTGATGGGCGGGATGTAAATTGCCAACAGCCACTCGGGAGAAGTGTATGGTGTTTCCTGAAACATCTAAAAAACAAAGCAACAGAGCCTAGGGCACTTCCACTTATGGTCCTATAGCTTAGGGAAATTAAAATCAAAAAGACACAGCCACCCCAAAGTTTGGGACAGCTCTGTTTACAAGAACCTCACTTACGGTACAAGTTCAATATCGCAGAAAGCGAAAAATGGATAAAGAAGTTGTGGTACTTACGTACAATGCAATATTACTCAGCAATGAAATCTATGTCATCAGGCCTGTAGCAGCATAATGAGTGGATTCAGGTATGATGATTCTAACTGAAATATGTCAGACAGAAAAAGAAACATCATAAGACATCACTAATACACGGAATGTAAACTTGGCTACACAGGAACAGGATTACAAACAGAATAGTGTTTCAAATGTAGAAAACCAACTTATGCTTGCTTAAGGGGAAAGGTGAGTTGGGGTGCTGCATAAAACCAGAGATTGAAAAGAGCACAGATAAAGTTCCTTAAGCCAAATATGGAATAGACAAGAGTTACTCCTTGCTCACGAAATGGACTCAACACCCCATATTAAACGCCTAAGAATGTACCTGACTAGTAAGTATCTTAAAACCTATGGATTGCTATGTCTCCGAAAGAGAATCAAGCGTGTGTACAGGGGCATGAAAGCAGCAGTGATAGGATTGGAGAGGTTCGGTGAGCAAATGAAGACCCTTTGAAGTCATATTGCATGATACCCGTTCCAAGGGTCTCAACTCTCCAGGTTTAAGGGATTCTTCCTTCAGCTCAAACATGCATGTTGAACCCACAGTATGATCAACCATGTGATCGGGAGACGTGTTCAAATATGTCTCAGTTTTCGTCCCCTGGTACTCGGGTGCAACATTCCAGACGCTGAACTAACACTCTCCTGACTTGGAGAGTCAGTGCCTTTAACCTCCTGTTTGGCCCAGTTTGCAATTTCTGCGGAAGATGAACAGGAAAAGGGAGAACCAATAAGAGACTAGCTGGAGGTGTCTGGACGGGCAAATTTAACTCTCATTTCCCACCAGGAAGAGGAATTAACCAAAGGATCAGCGTGCCGTGCAGAATTAGATTAGGGCCTTAAGCAATCCTGCAGTGCTGCGGCCAGCTCACAAGAAAGCGAGTTTAAGAAAGGAGCTCAGGGGTACTGTAATTCACAAACCTGCAGAGTTATAAATGACAGCTATCGTCCAAAAATATACTGAAGTAAGGCTGCCAAGAGGACTTGAAAGCGGGGCAGAATTGCAGGAAACCGATTTCAGGAGGTAGACTGGAATTGCATTTAAAGCATAGGAAAAGAGGCAGAACGTGGACAATGATGCACTTGGCCAAAAAGGGTGTATGCGTTGTTTCCTGAATATATTCATGAAAAAACGCATACGCCCTTTTTGGGCAACCAAGCAAACTTGCAAAGGAAATCTGCACTACAATGAAGTCTCACTTCTCCCCGGTCAAAAGGGCCATCTGAAAAAAGTGTAAAATCCAGAAATGCAGGACAGGCCATGGAGAACTGGGAGCCTTGTTATGCTGATGGGCGGGATGTAAATTGCCAACAGCCACTCGGGAGAAGTGTATGGTGTTTCCTGAAACATCTAAAAAACAAAGCAACAGAGCCTAGGGCACTTCCACTTATGGTCCTATAGCTTAGGGACATTAAAATCAAAAAGACACAGCCACCCCAAAGTTTAGGACAGCTCTGTTTAAAAGAACCTCGTTTACGGTACAAGTTCAATATCGCAGAAAGCGAAAAATGGATAAAGAAGTTGTGGTACTTACGTACAATGCAATATCATTCAGCAATGAAATCTATGTCATCATGCCCATAGCAGCATAATGAGTGAATTCAGGTATGATGATTCTAACTGAAATAAGTCACACAGAAAAAGAAACATCATAAGATATCACTAATACACGGAATGTAAACTTGGCTACACAGGAAGTGGATTACAAAACAGAACAGGGTCTCAAAATTAGAAAACCAACTTATGCTTGCTTAAGGGGAAAGGTGAGTTGGGGTGCTGCATAAAACCAGAGATTGAAATGAGCACAGATAAAGTTCCTTAAGCCAAATATGGAATAGACAAGAGCTACTCCTTGCTCAACGAAATGGACTCAACACCCCATATTAAACGCCTAAGAATGTACCTGACTAGTAAGTATCTTAAAACCTATGGATTGCTATGTCTCCGAAAGAGAATCAAGCGTGTGTACAGGGACATAAACGCAGCAGTGATAGGATTGTCTAGGTTCGGTGAGCAAATGAAGACCCTTTGAAGTCATATTGCATGGTACCCATTCCACGTGTCTCAACTCTCCAGGTTTAAGGGATTCTTCCTTCAGCTAAAACATGCATGTGGAACCCAGAGTATGATCAACCGTGTGATTGGGAGACGTGTTCCAATATGTCTCAGTTTTCATCCCCTGGTACTCGGGTGCAACATTCCAGACGCTTTACTAACACTCTCCTGACTTGGAGAGTTAGTGCCTTTAACCTCCTGTTTGGCCCAGTGTGCAATTTCTGCGGAAGATGAACAGGAATAGGGAGAACCAATGAGAGACTAGCTGGAGGTGTCTGGACGGGCAAATTTAACTCTCATTTCCCACCAGGAAGAGGAATTAACCAAAGGCTCAGCGTGCCGTGCCGGAACCAGATTAGGGCCTGAAGCAATCCTGCAGTGTTGCGGCCAGCTCACAAGAAAGCGAGTTGAAGAAAGGAGCTCAGGGGCACTGTAATTGACAAACCTGCAGAGTTATAAATGACAGCTTTCGTCCAAAAATATACTGAAGTAAGGCTGCCAAGAGGACTTGAAAGCGGGGCACAATTGCAGGAAACCGATTTCAGGAGGTAGACTGGAATTGCATTTAAAGCATAGGAAAAGAGGCAGAACGTCGACAATGATGCACTTGGCCAAAAAGGGCGTATGCGTTTTTTCCTGAATATATTCAGGAAAAAACGCATACGCCCTTTTTGGCCAACCAAGCAAGCTTGCAAAGGAAATCTGCACTACAATGAAGTCTCACTTCCCCCCGGTCAAAAGGGCCATCTGAAAAAAGTGTAAAATCCAGAAAGGCAGGACAGGCCATGGAGAACTGGGAGCCTTGTTATGTTGATGGGCGGGATGTAAATTGCCAACAGCCACTCGGGAGAAGTGTATGGTGTTTCCTGAAATATCTAAAAAACAAAGCAACAGAGCCTAGGGCACTTCCACTTATGGTCCTATAGCTTAGGGAAATTAAAATCAAAAACACACAGCCACCCTAACGTTTGGGATGGCTCTGTTTACAAAAACCTCGTTTAGGGTACAAGTTCAATATCGCAGAAAGTGAAAAATTTATAAAGAAGTTGTGGTACTTACGTACAATGCAATATCACTCAGCAATGAAATCTATGTCATCAGGCCCGTAGCAGCATAATGAGTGGATTCAGGTATGATGATTCTAACTGAAATAAGTCACACAGAAAAAGAAACATCATAAGATATCACTAATACAGAGAATGTAAACCTCGCTACACAGGAACTGATTTACAAAACAGAACAGTGTCTCAAATTTAGAAAACCATCTTATGCTTGCTTAAGGGGAAAGGTGAGTTGGGGTGCTGCATAAAACCAGAGATTGAAATGAGCACAGATAAAGTTCCTTAAGCCAAATATGGAATAGACAAGAGCTACTCCTTGCTCAACGAAATGGACTCAACACCCCATATTAAACACCTAAGAATGTACCTGACTAGTAAGTATCTTAAAACCTATGGATTACTATGTCTCTGAAAGAGAATCAAGCCTGTGTACAGGGGCATAAAAGCAGCAGTGATAGGACTGGAGAGGTTCAGTGAGCAAATGAAGACCCTTTGAAGTCATATTGCATGGTACCCATTCCACGGGTCTCAACTCTCCAGGTTTAAGGGATTCTTCCTTCAGCTAAAACATGCATGTGGAACCCAGAGTATGATCAACCGTGTGATCGGGAGACGTGTTCCAATATGTCTCAGTTTTCATCCCCTGGTACTCGGGTGCAACATTCCAGACGCTTTACTAACACTCTCCCAACTTGGAGAGTCACTGCCTTTAACCTCCTGTTTGGCCCAGTTTGCAATTTCTGCGGAAGATGAACAGGAATAGGGAGAACCAATGAGAGACTAGCTGGAGGTGTCTGGACGGGCAAATTTAACTCTCATTTCCCACCAGGAAGAGGAATTAACGTAAGGCTCAGCGTGCCGTGCCGGAACCAGATTAGGGCCTGAAGCAATCCTGCGGTGTTGCGGCCAGCTCACAAGAAAGCGAGTTGAAGAAAGGAGCTCAGGGGCACTGTAATTCACAAACCTGCAGAGTTATAAATGACAGCTATCGTCCAAAAATATACTGAAGTAAGGCTGCCAAGAGGACTTGAAAGCGGGGCAGAATTGCAGGAAACCGATTTCAGGAGGTACACTGGAATTGCATTTAAAGCATAGGAAAAGAGGCAGAACGTCGACAATGATGAACTTGGCTAAAAAGGGCGTATGCGTTTCTTCCTGAATATATTCAGGAAGAAACGCATACGCCCTTTTTGGCCAACCAAGCAAGCTTGCAAAGGAAATCTGCACTACAATTAAGTCTCACTTCCCCCCGGTCAAAAGGGCCATCTAAAAAAAAGTGTCAAATCCAGAAAAGAAGGACAGGCCATGGAGAACTGGGAGCCTTGTTATGCTGATGGGCGCGATGTAAATTGCCAACAGCCACTCGGGAGAAGTGTATGGTGTTTCCTGAAACATCTAAAAAACAAAGCAACAGAGCCTAGGGCACTTCCACTTATGGTCCTATAGCTTAGGGAAATTAAAATCAAAAAGACACAGCCAGCCCAAAGTTTGGGACAGCTCTGTTTACAAGAACCTCACTTACGGTACAAGTTCAATATCGCAGAAAGCGAAAAATGGATAAAGAAGTTGTGGTACTTACGTACAATGCAATATTACTCAGCAATGAAATCTATGTCATCAGGCCTGTAGCAGCATAATGAGTGGATTCAGGTATGATGATTCTAACTGAAATATGTCACACAGAAAAAGAAACATCATAAGACATCACTAATACACGGAATGTAAACTTGGCTACACAGGAACAGGATTACAAACAGAATAGTGTTTCAAATGTAGAAAACCAACTTATGCTTGCTTAAGGGGAAAGGTGAGTTGGGGTGCTGCATAAAACCAGAGATTGAAAAGAGCACAGATAAAGTTCCTTAAGCCAAATATGGAATAGACAAGAGCTACTCCTTGCTCACGAAATGGACTCAACACCCCATATTAAACGCCTAAGAATGTACCTGACTAGTAAGTATCTTAAAACCTATGGATTGCTATGTCTCCGAAAGAGAATCAAGCGTGTGTACAGGGGCATGAAAGCAGCAGTGATAGGATTGGAGAGGTTCGGTGAGCAAATGAAGACCCTTTGAAGTCATATTGCATGATACCCGTTCCAAGGGTCTCAACTCTCCAGGTTTAAGGGATTCTTCCTTCAGCTCAAACATGCATGTTGAACCCACAGTATGATCAACCATGTGATCGGGAGACGTGTTCAAATATGTCTCAGTTTTCGTCCCCTGGTACTCGGGTGCAACATTCCAGACGCTGTACTAACACTCTCCTGACTTGGAGAGTCAGTGCCTTTAACCTCCTGTTTGGCCCAGTTTGCAATTTCTGCGGAAGATGAAAAGGAAAAGGGAGAACCAATAAGAGACTAGCTGGAGGTGTCTGGACGGGCAAATTTAACTCTCATTTCCCACCAGGAAGAGGAATTAACCAAAGGATCAGCGTGCCGTGCAGAATTAGATTAGGGCCTTAAGCAATCCTGCAGTGCTGCGGCCAGCTCACAAGAAAACGAGTTTAAGAAAGGAGCTCAGGGGCACTGTAATTCACAAACCTGCAGAGTTATAAATGACAGCTATCGTCCAAAAATATACTGAAGTAAGGCTGCCAAGAGGACTTGAAAGCGGGGCAGAATTGCAGGAAACCGATTTCAGGAGGTAGACAGGAATTGCATTTAAAGCATAGGAAAAGAGGCAGAACGTGGACAATGATGCACTTGGCCAAAAAAGGTGTATGCGTTGTTTCCTGAATATATTCATGAAAAAACGCATACGCCCTTTTTGGGCAACCAAGCAAACTTGCAAAGGAAATCTGCACTACAATGAAGTCTCACTTCCACCCGGTCAAAAGGGCCATCTGAAAAAAGTGTAAAATCAAGAAATGCAGGACAGGCCATGGAGAACTGGGAGCCTTGTTATGCTGATGGGCGGGATGTAAATTGCCAACAGCCACTGGGGAGAAGTGTATGGTGTTTCCTGAAACATCTAAAAAACAAAGCAACAGAGCCTAGGGCACTTCCACTTATGGTCCTATAGCTTAGGGACATTAAAATCAAAAAGACACAGCCACCCCAAAGTTTAGGACAGCTCTGTTTACAAGAACCTCGTTTACAGAACAAGTTCCATATCGCAGAAAGTGAAAAATGGATAAAGAAGTTGTGGTACTTACATACAATGCAATATCACTTAGCAGTGAAATCTATGTCATCAGGCCGGTAGCAGCATAATGAGTGAATTCAGGTATGATGATTCTAACTGAAATAAGTCACACAGAAAAAGAAACATCATAAGATGTCACTAATACACGGAATGTAAACTTGGCTACACAGGAACTGAATTCCAAAACAGAAGAGGGTCTCAAATTTAGAAAACCAACTTATGCTTGCTTAAGGGGAAAGGTGAGTTTGGGTGCTGCATAAAACCAGAGATTGAAATGAGCACAGATAAAGTTCCTTAAGCCAAATATGTAATAGACTAGAGCTACTCCTTGCTCAATGAAATGGGCTCAACACACCACATTAAACGCCTAAGAATGTACCTGACTAGTAAGTTACTTAAAACCTATGGATTGCTATGTCTCTGAAAGAGTATCAAGCATGTGTACAGGGGCATAAACGCAGCAGTGATAGGATTGGAGAGGTTCGGTGAGCAAATGAAGACCCTTTGAAGTCATATTGCATGGTACCCATTCCACGGGTCTCAACTCTCCAGGTTTAAGGGATTCTTCCTTCAGCTAAAACATGCATGTGGAACCCAGAGTATGATCAACCGTGTGATCGGGAGACGTGTTCCAATATGTCTCAGTTCTCGTCCCCTGGTACTCGGGTGCAACATTCCAGATGCTTTTCTAACACTCTCCCGACTTGGAGAGTCAGTGCCTTTAACCTCCTGTTTGGTCCAGTTTGCAATTTCTGCGGAAGATGAACAGGAATAGGGAGGACCAATGAGAGACTAGCTGGAGGTGTCTGGACGGGCAAATTTAACTCTCATTTCCAACCAGGAAGAGGAATTAACCAAAAGCTCAGCGTGCCGTGCTGGAACAAGATTAGAGCCTGAAGCAATCCTGCGGTGTTGCGGCCAGCTCACAAGAAAGTGAGTTGAAGAAAGGAGCTCAGGGGCACTGTAATTCACAAACCTGCAGAGTTATAAATGACAGCTATCATCCAAAAATATACTGAAGTAGGGCTGCCAAGAGGACTTGAAAGCGGGGCAGAATTGCAGGAAACCGATTTCAGGAGGTAGATTGGAATTGCATTTAAAGCATAGGAAAAGAGGCAGAACGTCGACAATGATGCACTTGGCCAAAAAGGGCGTATGCGTTTTTTCCTGAATATATTCAGGAAAAAATGCATACGCCCTTTTTGGCCAACCAAGCAAGCTTGCAAAGGAAATCTGCACTAAAATGAAGTCTCACTTCCCCCCGGTCAAAAGGGCCATCTGAAAAAAGTGTAAAATCCAGAAAGGCAGGACAGGCCATGGAGAACTGGGAGCCTTGTTATGCTGCATGGCGGGATGTAAATTGCAAACAGCCACTTGGGAGAAGTGTATGTTGTTTCCTGAAACATCTAAAAAACAAAGCAACAGAGCCTAGGGCACTTCCACATATGGTCCTATAGCTTAGGGAAATTAAAATCAAAAAGACACAGCCACCCCAAAGTTTGGGATGGCTCTGTTTACAAGAACCTCGTTTACGGTACATGTTCAATATCGCAGAAAGTGAAAAATGGATAAAGAAGTTGTGGTACTTACGTACAATGCAATATCACTCAGCAAAGAAATCTATGTCATCAGGCCCGTAGCAGCATAATGAGTGGATTCAGGTATGATGATTCTAACTGAAATAAGTCACACAGAAAAAGAAACATCATAAGATATCACTAATACATGGAATGTAAACTTGGCTACTAGGAACTAAATTACAAAAGAGAATAGGGTCTCAAATTTAGAAAACCAACTTATGCTTGCTTAAGGGGAAAGGTGAGTTGGGGTGCTGCATAAAACCAGAGATTGAAATGAGCACAGATAAAGTTCCTTAAGCCAAATATGTAATAGACAAGAGCTACTCCTTGCTCAATGAAATGGACTCAACACCCCATATTAAACGCCTAAGAATGTACCTGACTAGTAAGTATCTTAAAACCTATGGATTGCTATGTCTCCAAAAGAGAATCAAGCGTGTGTACAGGGGCATAAACGAAGCAGTGATAGGATTGGAGAGTTTCGGTGAGCAAATGAAGACCCTTGGAAGTCATATTGCATGGTACCCATTCCACGGGTCTCAACTCTCCAGGTTTAAGGGATTCTTCCTTCAGCTCAAACATGCATGTGGAACCCACAGTATGATCAACCATGTGATCGGGAGACGTGTTCAAATATGTCTCAGTTTTCGTCCCCTGGTACTCGGATGCAATATTCCAGATGCTTTACTAAAACTCTCCCGACTTGGAGAGTCAGTGCCTTTAACCTCCTGTTTGGCCCAGTTTGCAATTTCTGCGGAAGATGAACAGGAATAGGGAGGACCAATGAGAGACTAGCTGGAGGTGTCTGGACGGGCAAATTTAACTCTCATTTCCCACCAGGAAGAGGAATTAACCAAAGGCTCAGCGTGCCATGCCGGAACCAGATTAGGGCCTGAAGCAATACTGCGGTGTTGCGGCCAGCTCACAAGAAAGCGAGTTGAAGAAAGGAGCTCAGGGGCACTGTAATTCACAAACCTGCAGAGTTATAAATGACAGCTATCGTCCAAAAATATACTGAAGTAAGGCTGCCAAGAGGACTTGAAAGCGGGGCAGAATTGCAGGAAACCAATTTCAGGAGGTAGACTGGAATTGCATTTAAAGCATAGGAAAAGAGGCAGAACGTCGACAATGATGCACTTGGCCAAAAAGGGCGTATGCGTTTTTTCCTGAATATATTCAGGAAAAAACGCATACGCCCTTTTTGGCCAACCAAGCAAGCTTGCAAAGGAAATCTGCACTACAAAGAAGTCTCACTTCCCCCCTGTCAAAAGGGCCATCTGAAAAAAGTGTAAAATCCAGAAAGGCAGGACAGGCCATGGAGAACTGGGAGCCTTGTTTTGCTGATGGGCGGGATGTAAATTGCCAACAGCCACTCCGGAGAAGTGTATGGTGTTTCCTGAAACATCTAAAAAACAAAGCAACAGAGCCTAGGGCACTTCCACTTATGGTCCTATAGCTTAGGGAAATGAAAATCTAAAAGACACAGCGACCCCAAAGTTTGGGACGGCTCTGTTTACAAGAACCTCATTTACAGTAGAAGTTCAATATCGCAGAAAGTGAAAAATGGATAAAGAAGTTGTGGTACTTACGTACAATGCAATATCACTCAGCAATGAAATCTATGTCAGCAGGCCCGTAGCAGCATAATGAGTGGATTCAGGTATGATGATTCTAACTGAAATAAGTCACACAGAAAAGGAAACATCATAAGATATCACTAATACACGGAATGTAAACTTGGCTACACAGGAACTGGATTACAAAACAGAAGAGGTTCTCAAATTAAGAAAACCAACTTATGCTTGCTTAAGGGGAAAGGTGAGTTGGGGTGCTGCATAAAACCAGAGATTGAAATGAGCACAGATAAAGTTCCTTAAGCCAAATATGGAATAGACAAGAGCTACTCCTTGCTCAATGAAATGGTCTCAACACCCCACATTAAATGCCTAAGAATGTACCTGACTAGTAAGTATCTTAAAACCTATGGATTGCTATGTCTCTGAAAGAGAATCAAGCATGTGTACAGGGGCATAAACGCAGCAGTGATAGGATTGGAGAGGTTCGGTGAGCAAATGAAGACCCTTTGAAGTCATATTGCATGGTACCCATTCCACGGGTCTCAACTCTCCAGGTTTAAGGGATTCTTCCTTCAGCTAACACATGCATGTGGAACCCAGAGTATGATCAACCGTGTGATAAGGTGACGTGTTCAAATATGTCTCAGTTTTCATCCCCTGGTACTCGGGTGCAATATTCCAGAGGCTTTACTAACACTCTCCCGACTTGGAGAGTCAGTGCCTTTAACCTCCTGTTTGGCCCAGTTAGCAAATTCTGCAGAAGATGAACAGGAATAAGGAGAACCATTGAGAGACTAGCTGGAGGTGTGTGGACGGGCAAATTTAACTCTCATTTCCCACCAGGAAGAGGAATTAACCAAAGGCTCAGCGTGCCGTGCCGGAACCAGATTAGGGCCTGAAGCAATCCTGCGGTGTTGCGGCCAGCTCACAAGAAAGCGAGTTGAAGAAAGGAGCTCAGGGGCACTGTAATTCACAAACCTGCAGAGTTATAAATGACAGCTATCGTCCAAAAATATACTGAAGTAAGGCTGCCAAGAGGACTTGAAAGCGGGGCAGAATTGCAGGAAACCGATTTCAGGAGGTAGACTGGAATTGCATTTAAAGCATAGGAAAAGTGGCAGAATGTCCACAATCATGCACTTGGCCAAAAAGTGCGTATGCGTTTTTTCCTGAATATCTTCAGGAAAAAACACATATGCACTTTTTGGCCAACCAAGCAAGCTTGCAAAGGAATTCTGCACTACAATGAAGTCTCACTTTCCCTGGGTCAAAAGGGCCATCTGAAAAAAGTGTAAAATCCAGAAAGGCAGGACAGGCCATGGAGAACTGGGAGCCTTGTTATGCTGATGGGCGGGATGTAAATTTCCAACAGCCACTCAGGAGAACTCTATGGTGTTTCCTGAAACATCTAAAAGACAAAGCAACAGAGCCTAGGGCACTTCCACTTATGGTCCTATAGCTTAGGGAAATTAAAATCAAAAAGACACAGCCACCCCAATGTTTGGGATGGCTCTGTTTACAAGAACCTCGTTTACCGTACAAGTTCAATATCGCAGAAAGCGAAAAATGGATAAAGAAGTTGTGGTACTTACATACAATGCAATATCACTCAGCAATGAAATCTATGTCATCAGGCCCGTAGCAGCATAATGAGTGGATTCAGGTATGATGATTCTAACTGAAATAAGTCACACAGAAAAAGAAACATCATAAGATATCACTAATACACGGAATGTAAACTTGGCTACAGAGGAACTGAATTACAAAACAGAACAGGGTCTCAAATTTAGAAAACCAACTTATGCTTGCTTAAGGGGAAAGGTGAGTTGGGGTGCTGCATAAAACCAGAGATTGAAATGAGCACAGATAAAGTTCCTTAAGCCAAATATGTAATAGACAAGACCTACTCCTTGCTCAACGAAATGGACTCAACACCCCATGTTAAACGCCTAAGAATGCAACTGACTAGTAAGTATCTTAAAACCTATGGATTGCTATGTCTCTGAAAGAGTATCATGCATGTGTACAGGGACATAAACGCAGCAGTGATAGGATTGGAGAGGTTCGGTGAGCAAATGAAGACCCTTGGAAGTCATATTGAATGGTACCCATTGCAAGGGTCTCAACTCTCCAGGTTTAAGGGATTCTTCCTTCAGCTCAAACATGCATGTAGAACCCAGAGTATGATCAACCGTGTGATCGGGAGACGTTTTCAAATATGTCTCAATATTCGACCCCTGGTACTCGGGTGCAACATTCCAGACGCTTTACTAACACTCTCCTGACTTGGAGAGTCAGTGCCTTTAACCTCCTGTTTGGCCCAGTTTGCAATTTCTGCGGAAGATGAACAGGAATAGGGAGAACCAATGAGAGTCTAGCTGGAGGTGTCTGGACGGGCAAATTTAACTCTCATTTCCCACCAGGAAGAGGAATTAACCAAAGGCTCAGCGTGCCGTGCCGGAACCAGATTAGGGCCTGAAGCAATCCTGCGGTGTTGCGGCCAGCTCACAAGAAAGCGAGTTGAAGAAAGGAGCTCAGGGGCACTGTAATTCACAAACTTTCAGAGTTATAAATGACAGCTATCGTCCAAAAATATACTGAAGTAAGGCTGCCAAAAGGACTTGAAAGCGGGGCAGAATTGCAGGAAACCGATTTCAGGAGGTAGACTGGAATTGCATTTAAAGCATAGGAAAAGAGGCAGAACGTCCACAATGATGCACTTGGCCAAAAAGTGCGTATGCGTTTTTTCCTGAATATATTCAGGAAAAAACGCATACGCCCTTTTTGGCCAACCAAGCAAGCTTGCAAAGGAAATCTGCACTACAATGAAGTCTCACTTCCCCCCGGTCAAAAGGGCCATCTGAAAAAAGTGTAAAATCCAGAAAGGCAGGACAGGCCATGGAGAACTGGGAGCCTTGTTATGCTGATGGGCGGGATGTAAATTGCCAACAGCCACTGGGGAGAAGTGTATGGTGTTTCCTGAAACATCTAAAAACAAAGCAACAGAGCCTAGGGCACTTCCACTTATCGTCCTATAGCTTAGGGAAATTAAAATCAAAATGACACAGCCACCCCAAAGTTTGGGACGGCTCTGTTTACAAGAACCTCGTTTATGGTACAAGTTCAATATGGCAGAAAGTGAAAAATGGATAAAGAAGTTGTGGTACTAACGTACAATGCAATATCACTCAGCAATGAAATCTATGTCATCAGGCCCGTAGCAGCATAATGAGTGGATTCAGGTATGATGATTCTAACTGAAAAAAGTCACACAGAAAAAGAAACATCATAAGATATCACTAATACACAGAATGTAAACTTGGCTACACAGGAACTGAATTACAAAACAGAACAGGGTCTCAAATTTAGAAAACCAACTTATGCTTGCTTAAGGGGAAAGGTGAGTTGGGGTGCTGCATAAAACCAGAGATTGAAATGAGCACAGATAAAGTTCCTTAAGCCAAATATGGAATAGACAAGAGCTACTCCTTGCTCAACGAAATGGACTCAACACCCCATATTAAACGCCTAAGAATGTACCTGACTAGTAAGTATCTGAAAACCTATGGATTGCTATGTCTCTGTAAGAGAATCAAGCATGTGTACAGGGGCATAAACGTGGCAGTGATAGGATTGGAGAGGTTCGGTGAGCAAACGAAGACCCTTTGAAGTCATATTGCATGGTACCCCTTCCACGGGTCTCAACTCTCCAGGTTTGAGGGATTCTTCCTTCAGCTAAAGCATGCATGTGGAACCCAGAGTATGATCAACCGTGTGATAGGGAAACGTGTTCCAATATCTCTCAGTTCTCGTCCCCTGGTACTCGGGTGCAACATTCCAGACGCTTTACTAACATTCTCCCGACTTGGAGAGTCAGTGCCTTTAACCTCCTGTTTGGTCCAGTTTGCAATTTCTGCGGAAGATGAACAGGAATAGGGAGGACCAATGAGAGACTAGCTGGAGGTGTCTGGACGGGCAAATTTAATTCTCATTTCCCACCAGGAAGAGGAATTAACCAAAGGCTCAGCGTGCCGTGCCGGAACCAGATTAGGGCCTGAAGCTATCCTGCGGTGTTGCAGGTAGCTCACAAGAAAGCGAGTTGAAGAAAGGAGCTCAGGGGCACTGTAATTCACAAACCTGCAGAGTTATAAATGACAGCTATCGTCCAAAAATATACTGAAGTAAGGCTGCCAAGAGGAGTTGAAAGCGGGGCAGAATTGCAGGCAACCGATTTCAGGAGGTAGACTGGAATTGCATTTAAAGCATGGGAAAAGACGCAGAACGTGGACAATGATGCACTTGGCCAAAAAGGGCGTATGCGTTTTTTCCTGAATATATTCAGGAAAAAACGCATACGCACTTTTTGGCCAACCAATCAAGCTTGCAAAGGAAATCTGCACTACAATGAAGTCTCACTTCCCCCGGTCAAAAAGGGCCATCTGAAAAAAATGTAAAATCCAGAAAGGCAGGACAGGCCATGGAGAACTGGGAGCCTTGTTATGCTGATGGGCGGGATGTAAATTGCCAACAGCCACTCCGGAGAAGTGTATGGTGTTTCCTGAAACATCTAAAAAACAAAGCAACAGAGCCTAGGGCACTTCCACTTATGGTCCTATAGCTTAGGGAAATTAAAACCAAGACGACCCGGCCACCCCAAAGTTTGGGACGGCTCTGTTTACAAGAACCTCGTTTACGGTAGAAGTTCAATATCGCAGAAAGTGAAAAATGGATAAAGAAGTTGTGGTACTTACGTACAATGCAATATCACTCAGCAATGAAATCTATGTCATCAGGCCCATAGCAGCATAATGAGTGGATTCAGGTATGATGATTCTAACTGAAATAAGTCACACAGAAAAAGAAACATCATAAGTTGTCTCTAATACACGGAATGTAAACTTGGCTACCCAGGAACTGAATTACAAAACAGAACAGGGTCTCAAATTTAGAAAACCAACTTATGCTTGCTTAAGGGGAAAGGTGAGTTGGGGTGCTGCATAAAACCAGAGATTGAAATGAGCACAGATAAAGTTCCTTAAGCCAAATATGTAATAGACAAGAGCTACTCCTTGCTCAACGAAATGGACTCAACACCCCATATTAAATGCCTAAGAATGTACCTGACTAGTAAGTTTCTTAAAACTTATGGATTGCTATGTCTCTAAAAGAGAATCCAGCCTGTGTACAGGGGCATAAACGCAGCAGTGATAGGATTGGAGAGGTTCGGTGAGAAAATGAAGACCCTTTGAAGTCATATTGCATGGTACCCATTCCACGGATCTCAACTCTCAAGGTTTAAGGGATTCTTCCTTCAGCTAAAACATGCATGTGGAACCCAGAGTATGATCAACCATGTGATCGGGAGACGTGTTCCAATATGTCTCAGTTTTCGTCCCCTGGTACTCGGGTGCAACATTCCAGACGCTTTACTAACACTCTCCCGACTTGGGGAGACAGTGCCTTTAACCTCCTGTTTGGCATAGTTTGCAATTTCTGCGGAATATTTCCAGGAATAGGGAGGACCAATGAGAGACTAGCTGGACGTCTCTGAACGGGCAAATTTAACTCTCATTTCCCACCAGGAAGAGGAATTAAGCAAAGGCTCAGCATGTCGTGCGGGAACCAGATTAGTGCTTGAAGCAATCCTGCGGTGTTGCGGCCAGCTCACAAGAAAGCGAATTGAAGAAAGGAGCTCAGGGGCACTGTAATTCACAAACCTGCAGAGTTATAAATGACAGCTATCGTCCAAAAATATACTGAAGTAAGGCTGCCAAGAGGACTTGAAAGCGGGGCAGAATTGCAGGAAACCGATTTCAGGAGGTAGGCTGGAATTGCATTGACAGCATAGGAAAAGATGCAGAACGTCCACAATGATGCACTTGGCCAAAAAGGGCGTATGCGTTTTTTCCTGAATATATTCAGGAAAAAACGCATATGTCCTTTTCGGCCAACCAAGCAAGCTTGCAAAGGAAATCTGCACTACAATGAAGTCTCACTTCCCCCCAGTCAAAAGGGCCATCTGAAAAAAGTGTAAAATCCAGAAAGGCAGGACAGGCCATGGAGAACTGTGAGACTTGTTATGCTGATGGGCGGGATGTAAATTGCCAACAGCCACTCGAGAGAAGTGTATGGTGTTTCCTGAAACATCTAAAAAACAAAGCAACAGAGCCTAGGGCACTTCCACTTATGGTCCTATAGCTTAGGAAAATTAAAATAAAAAAGACACAGCCACCGCAAAGTTTGGGACTGCTCTGTTTACAAGAACCTCGTTTACGGTACAAGTTCAATATCGCAGAAAGTGAAAAATGGATAAACAAGTTGTGGTACTTACGTACAATGCAATATCACTCAGCAATGAAATCTATGTCATCAGGCCTGTAGCAGCATAATGAATGGATTCGGGTATGATGATTCTAACTGAATTAAGTCACACAGAAAAAGAAACATCATAAGATATCACTAATACACGGAATGTAAACTTGGCTACACAGGAACTGGATTACAAAACAGAACAGGGTCTCAAATTTAGAAAACCAACTTATGCTTGCTTAAGGGGAAAGGCCAGTTGGGGTGCTGCATAAAACCAGAGATTGAAATGAGCACAGATAAAGTTCCTTAAGCCAAATATGTAATAGACAAGAGCAACTCCTTGCTCAACGAAATGGACTCAAAACCCCATATTAAACGCCTAATAATGTACCTGACTAGTAAGTATCTTAAAACCTATGGATTGCTATATCTCCGAAAGAGAATCAAGCGTGTGTACAGGGGCATAAACGCAGCACTGATAGGACTGGAGAAGTTCGGTGAGCAAATGAAGACCCTTTGAAGTCATATTGCATGGTACCCATTCCAAGGGTCTCAACTCTACAGGTTTAAGGGATTCTTCCTTCAGCTAAAACATGCATGTGGAACCCAGAGTATGATCAACCGTGTGATCGGGAGACGTGTTCAAAAATGTCTCCGTTCTCGTCACCTGGTACTCAGGTGCAACATTCCAGACGCTTTACTAACACTCTCCCGACTTGGAGAGTTAGTGCCTTTAACCTCCTGTTTGGCCAAGTTTGCAGTTTCTGCGGAAGATGAACAGGAATAGGGAGAACCAATAAGAGACTAGCTGGAGGCGTCTGGACGGGCCAATTTAACTCTCATTTCCCACCAGGAAGAGGAATTAACCAAAGGCTCAGCGTGCCATGCCGGAACCAGATTAGGGCCTGAAGCAATCCTGCGGTGTTGCGGCCAGCTCACAAGAAAGCGAGTTGAAGAAAGGAGCTCAGGGGCACTGTAATTCACAAACCAGCAGAATTATAAATGACAGCTATCGTCCAAAAATATACTGAAGTAAGGCTGCCAAGAGGACTTGAAAGCGGGGCAGAATTGCAGGAAACCGATTTCAGGAGGTAGACTGGAATTGCATTTAAAGCATAGGAAAAGAGGCAGAACGTCCACAATGATGCACTTGGCCAAATAGGGCGTATGCGTTTTCTCCTGAATATATTCAGGAAAAAACGCATATGCACTTTTTGGCCAACCAAGCAAGCTTGCAAAGGAATTCTGCACTACAATGAAGTCTCACTTCCCCCTGGTCAAAAGGGCCATCTGAAAAAAGTGTAAAATCCAGAAAGGCAGGACAGGCCATGGAGAACTGGGAGCCTTGTTATGCTGATGGGTGGGATGTGAATTGCCAAGAGCCACTCAGGAGAAGTGTATGGTTTTTCCTGAAACATCTAAAAAACAAAACAACAGAGCCTAGGGCACTTCCACTTATGGTCCTATAGATTAGGGAAATTAAAATCAAAAAGACACATCCACCCCAAAGTTTGGGATGGCTCTGTTTACAAGAACCTCGTTTATGGTACAAATTCAATATCGCAGAAAGTGAAAAATGCATAAAGACCTTGTGGTACTTACCTACAATACAATATCACTCAACAATGAAATCTATGTCATCAGGCCCGTAGCAGCATAATGAGTGGATTCAGGTAGGATGATTCTAACTGAAATAAGTCACACAGAAAAAGAAACATCATAAGATATCACTAATACATGGAATGTAAACTTGTCTACACAGGGACTGAATTACAAAACAAAACAGGGTCTGAAATTTAGAAAACCAACTTATGCTTGCTTAAGGGGAAAGGTGAGTTTGGGTGCTGCATAAAACCAGACATTGAAATGAGCACAGATAAAGTTACTTAAGCCAAATATGGAATAGACAAGAGCTACTCCTTGCTCAACGAAATGGACTGAACAGCCCATATTAAACGCCTAAGAATGTACCTGACTAGTAACTATCTTAAAACCTATGGATTGCTATGTCTCCGAAAGAGAATCCAGCCTGTGTACAGTGGCATAAACGCAGCAGTAATAGAATTGGAGAGGTTCGGTGAGCAAATGAAGACCCTTTGAAGTAATACTGCATGGTACCCATTCCACGGGTCTCAACTCTCCAGGTTTAAGGGATTCTTCCTTCAGCTCAAACATGCATGTGGAGCCCAGAGTATGATCAACTGTGTGATCAGGTGACGTGTTCCAATATGTCTGTTTTCGTACCCTGGTACTCGGGTGCAACATTCCAGACGCTTTACTAACACTCTCCCGACTTGGAGAGTCAGTGCCTTTAACCTCCTGTTTGGCCCAGTTTGCAATTTCTGCGGAAGATGAACAGGAATAGGGAGAACCAATGAGAGACTAGCTGGAGGTGTCTGGACGGGCAAATTTAACACTCATTTCCCACCAGGAAGAGGAATTAACCAAAGGCTCAGCGTGCCGTGCCGGAACCAGATTAGGGCCTGAAGCAACCCTGCGGTGTTGTGGCCAGCTCACAAGAAAGCGAGTTGAAGAAAGGAGCTCAGGGGCACTGTAATTCACAAACCTGCAGAGTTATAAATGACAGCTATCGTCCAAAAATATACTGAAGTAAGGCTGCCAAGAGGACTTGAAAGCGGGGCAGAATTGCAGGCAACCGATTTCAGGAGGTAGACTGGAATTGCATTTAAAGCATAGGAAAAGAGGCAGAACGTCGACAATGATGCACTTGGCCAAAAAGGGCGTATGCCTTTTTTCCTGAATTCAGGAAAAAACGCATACGCCCTTTTTAGCCAACCAAGCAAGCTTTCAAAGGAAATCTGCACTACAATGAAGTTTCACTTCCCCCCTGTCAAAAGGGCCATCTGCAATAAGTGTAAAAACCAGAAAGGCAGGACAGGCCATGGAGAACTGGGAGCATTTGTATGCTGATAGGCGGGATGTAAATGGCCAACAGCCTCTAGGGAGAAGTGTATGGTGTTTCCTGAAACATCTAAAAAACAAAGCAACAGAGCCTAGGGCACTTCCACTTATGGTCCTATAGCTTAGGGAAAGTAAAATCAAAAAGACACAGCCACCCAAAAGTTTGGGACGGCTCTGTTTACAAGAACCTCGTTTATGGTACAAGTTCAATATCGCAGAAAGTGAAAAATGGATAAAGAAGTTGTAGTACTTACGTACAATGCAATATCACTCAGCAATGAAATCTATGTCATCAGGCCCGTAGCAGCATAATGAGTGGATTCAGGTATGATGATTCTAAGTGAAATAAGTCACACAGAAAAAGAAACATCATAAGATATCAGTAATACATGGAATGTAAACTTGGCTACACAGGAACTGGATTATAAAACAGAACAGCGTCTCAAATTTAGAAAACCAACTTATGCTTGCTTAAGGGGGAAGGTGAGTTGGGGTGCTGCATAAAACCAGAGTTTGAATTTAGCACAGATACCGTTCCATAAGCCAAATATGAAATAGACAAGACCTACCCCTTGCTCAACAAAATGGACTCAACAATGTGGTATCACCTCACACCTGATAGAATGGGCATCATCAGAAAATCTACAAACAAAAGATGCTGGAAAGGGTGTGGAGAAAAGGAACCCTCTTCCACTATTGTTGGGAATATAAATTGAAACAGTCACTATGGAGAACAATATAGAGTTTCTTAAGAAACTAAGAATAGAATTACCATATGATACAGCAATCCCAGTACTGGACATATACCCAGACAAAACCATAAATCAAAAAGAGACATTCACCGCAATGTTCATTGCATCACTATTTACAATATCGAGGTAATGGAAGCAACCTAAATGCCCACAGACAGAAGAATGCATAAAGCTGTGGTACATATATAAAATGGAATATTACTAAGCCATGAAAAGGAATGAAATTGGGTCATTTGTAGAGACGTCGTTGGATCTAGAGACTGTCATACAGAGTGAAGTAAGTCAGAAAGAGAAAAACAAATCTTGTATATTCATGCATATATGTGGAACCTAGAAAAACTGTACAGATTAACCATTTTGCAAGGCATAAATAGAGCAACAGATGTAGACAACAAATGTATGGACAACAAGGGGGGAAAGCTGTTGGGGGGGGTGGTGGTGGGAGGAGTTGAGAGACTGGGATTGGCATGTATACATTTATATGTGTAAAATAGATAACCAATAAGAACCTGCTGTATAAAAATATAAAATAAAATTCAAAATTAAAAAGAAATAAAATTTAAAAAATAAAACAGAAAAAACAATTATTCCCTTCACATACATGTATTTATATGAATAAATTATTTCCATGCTTATATCTGTAAATACAAAAAAGAGGAATAAAATCTACCTTGAACCAAAAACGAAAAAGAGAATAAAAACACAGAACCCACCAGTTCCACAGAGGAAAACTGTATCAGGGCACTTGCTCCAGTTGTAAACAATTCTGAAGTTGGTCAGTGGTGGGGAATCGTCTCCCATTCAGCCAGCAGCCCCCAGGCAACAAGCGTCCTCATTGCAAAGCTGCGGCACCGTGCCAAGGCATCTCTGAGTAAACGTGAGCTGAGCCCCAGGCCAGTTGCTGAACTATTCCCACCCGTCCCAGGTAAAACACCTGAATATATACAAGGACTTGAAGGCCTAGAGGAAGGGCCATAGAGCCACACGAGTGACAGCATGCTGGCCGACTTGGTGCCTGCAGGCCAGCCAGGATGGTCCTGGCCCTGGGTGCTCTTCTGGAAGATTTCCATTTCCCTGCCTGAGATACCCGTCCTGTCCCTGCCCCCACTGCTTTTTTCCTTCCTCACCTCTGCCCAGGGAGAAATTCCAGCAGCAGGTATGGGTGACACATCCTCTTCTTTAGCAGGTGGCAGCCTGGCAACTGCTGCAGAAAGTCCAGCAGAGCCCCACTCACACTGGGCCACCCACAAAGCCGTGGCCTCTCACTCCCTCCCACCAGCCCAGCCCCGAGACTGCTGACAGGGCAGAGAAAATGGCGTCAGGCACGGCTGCAGGGGCTCTTGCTGCCTGGAGTGGTATTTATATTGATCTCAACCCAGGCACACCTGGGGAGGGCTGGCCGGCACGGTAAGGCTGCCCAGGTCAGCCAATCATCACCCCTCAGGGGCTCACAGTTGCAGAAAATGGAACTTGCTGAACCGGCCAGGTCCAAGGAACAGGTGTGGGCTCCTGAGAGTCAGGATAGACAAGGGGCTGCAGCTCTGGCTTGTTTTCTAATCATTTTATCTGGCCCATGAGTGGGAGACAACTTCAAGAAAACCCTCTCCTAATGAGAGGAACCCAGGAGTCAGGGAGAGGAGGGGTGGGTGGTGGTTGGAGACAGAGGCCTGGTGCCCCGGGTGCGGTGGAAGTCTCTGGAAGACCAGGTGGAGGGAGGCCGCACAGAGTGATGCCCAGGGTCACAGACCTGTCGCAGCTGCTGTTTGTTAGTTCAAGTCCTGCTCTGAGGTGCTCTGTGTCAGCTCTGAGCGACAGGTGAGCTGGGGGTGCTCTGCAATGAGGGCTATGTGCACAGTTCCTGTGTGCCCAGCCCTGCCACGGTACCTGCAAGGGTAGCTCTGTATCCTGGGAGGGGCCTGACCACGAGAGCCCCGTGGGCTGAGGTGGGGGTGGGGTACCTGCCCAGGTGAGCTCCATATTCTGGGATTGGTCTGACCACGAGAGCCCCATGGGCTGCTGGGGACCTGGTAAAGGATGTCAGGACAGTCAGTGAAGCCACCAAGGATATACCTCCAGTGGCTCCTAATTCCTACAGCCTGCTGGTCATTCTACCAACCACCAGGACATGGTATTCCGTATTAGTCTTCAATGATGCCTTCTTTTGCATTCCATTAGTCCCAGAGTCACAAGAAATTTTGGCTTGTGAGTGGCAGGACTCAACGTACAACTAAAACAATACTTCCGGGCTGTCTTGCCCCAAGGGTGCAAAAATTCCCACACCATCTTTGGGGAAAGCTTAGCTAAAGACCTAAAAGTTCTACCTCTGGAAAAGGAAACCCTCCTTCAGTACGCAGACGACATTCTGATCACCAGCCCTACTAAGGAGGCCTCTGAACTACCAAGCCAATAAAGGATAGAAGTTGTCCAAGAAAAAGCTCAAATATCACAGACTGCGGTGACCTGCCTGGGCTTCGTTCTCACAGAAGGTCGGAGAAGCCCATCCCAGGAAAGGGAAGAAACCATTTGCAGCCTTACCCCTTTCTAAAACTAGAAGACAGCTTAGGGGTTCCTGGGGAGGCCAGGGTTTGCTGCTTCTGGATCCCTAACTACAGTCTACTAGCTGGGCCTCTATATGAAACACTGAAAGGAAAAGATGATGATCCTTTTGAATAGAATCCAGAAGTGGCCTTTCAAGAATGGAAAGAGCAGTCAATTCAGACCCTTGCCTTGGAACTGCCTAATTTAGCTAAACCCTTTGACCTTTACATTCCCGGTGAAAGGTGAATCGCCATTGGAGAATTAGTGCAAAAACTGGGACCACTTGAAATGGAACAATGCAAGAATGTCATCCAGGTAGGATAAACTACGGTCACCAAGGGGCTTGGCCCACTGCCACATCTGGCCAAGATACTGGCGGTATCTAAAAACCTGGAAATCAGCAGCCCAAAAGGCCACCTCCCTCCTAAGGGAAAAGGACCCCACGTGGTGATCCTAACCACCAACCATGCCCTGAAGTTGCAGGGTTCGCTCCGTGGGCACACCAACCTCGAGTGAGGAGGCCCTCCAACTCCAACATCCAGAGAGATAACCGGGGGCAACAGGGCACCATGACGACTTGTGTGAACATCACTTGACCTGGAGTTTCTCTCATAAAACAACAAGAGTGTGTCCCAAAAGAGTAGACTACTGCTTGCAGGACTTACTGAACCCAGAGGGGAGCTAATAATCTTGGCGGGGGAACCGTATATCACACTGTCACCATAGAAAAGCCTACAGACACCGTGATGATGGTGGCCAATAAGACTGGCTGGACTCCTGTTTACTTCAAAAGGCTGTTGACTCAGTGGCCATCATGGTCCTTGATCACCACTGACCCTGGACTGTCTGGGAGTTGAGCGGGCAGGGCTCTGACACCTGGTGCTGTTTGTACGTTAATTCAGAGGCCTAATTGAAGAAAGCGCAGACTACTGGTCAGAGCATCTAGGCTGGCAGAAACGGTCAGCCTAAGGTGACCGAACAAATGTGGGGTGGGGTGAAACCGGCCCCCACAGCGTCTCTGCACATCTCTTTCCTGGACCCTTAAAGGTCATTAGAATCTATAACACTTCCAATGCTGCTGCTCAGGTGGACGAACAGGGAGGCAGGGGGCCTGGGGACAATCAACGTCACCTGGAGGCTGCTGGGGAGAAGCTCTGACCCTCGCCCCCGGGTATGAGGGCTCCCAACTCAGCACTCAGCAGTTACAGAAGAAGGGTCTGCACCCTCAGCACTCCAAGAATGAGGAACGGGACAAAAGGCAGAGGAGGGGTTTGTCCCCAGCAAAGCCCATTAAAAATCCCTGGGAGATAAAAATAGAATCTGGGCAATAAAGTCAAGTCTAACCTTTTTTATCCTTTGTGCTTTGTCTAATTTCATGTGCTCCTAGGGTGCCACATGCAGAGGTTCCACACCCGGCACTTCAGACCAGATTTCCTAGTGCAGAATGGCTGGGTCGACACCTCAGCTCCTGGGGCCCAGTGCAGACTCCGCGATATAGAGCCTGAGCTGCAGCCAACCCGGCCCTCGAGAGCTCCGCCCCCCCCCCCACTGACTCTGACAGGATCTCTACACAGCAGCCCAGCCCACAGCCCACGGGGTAGTGCATGCTCTCACCTCTCCATTCTCTGATCAAAATATAAAGTTTCCTTTGCTTGTGAACCAAACTCAGTCTCGATCTGTTGGCCCCAATGACACTGGGCAGGGGGACACTTGTTGGGGTCCACTCTGGAGGATCAGTAACAGAAATTGAGACTATTGTAACCTCAATGAACAGATGTGTGAGCCAAACTGTAGTTAACATAGAACAGTGTATAAGGCTCGGGTAAAATAAGATGTTTCTAACACTTCCATTTGATATTTCCATCACTTTATTATAAGCAAGTTCAGTGAAAAGGTTTGTCTTATTTGTCAGGTCAATATTAGAGAAACGAAGTGATTTCTTTCCAAGGATGTACATCTAATAATCTTGGTTAAAGCTTCAATCTTGTTTTAAATGCTTTTCCATTGAAAATGATACCTCTCTTTCAGCTCCCCCATTTCTGAGAAGTATAAAATCTTATAATTTATTATTACCAAAGGGGAAAGGTGGGAGGAGGGATAAATTAACAGTTTGGGATTAACACATACACACTGCTATGTATAAAATAGATCATCAACAAGGAACTACTGTATAGCACAGGGAACTACACTCAACATTTTGCAATAACCTATAAGGGGAAATAATCTGAAAAAGAATAGATATTTTTATTGACATCATCTATCAATGACAGTTAAGGTGTAACCTAAGGGAAGCTGGTGGTGAGTGCTTCTGACCCTGAAGACTTCAATCATCTAAAGTTTGGACTCTGCCTACTTCCCAAGGCCCTTAATGAACATATGTGTAGCCGTAGCTTAAAAAATTCCCCAGTTTGGGTTTCGGGGAGACACTGATTTTGAAAAAGCCCTGGTGTTCTCCTTACATGAATGGGACTCTTCCTACTGCTAAAACATGTCTGTCACACCCAGAGGATGGTATACCGTCTGATCGGGAAGAGTTTGGAAAAGGCATCTCATCTCCTCATCTCCTGGTGCTCGGGTTCACCCCTCCAGCGTCTTTATTAACAGTCTCCCCACTTGGAGATGTCAGCACTGTCAACATCCTGTTGCGTACAGTTTGGAATTTGTCCAGAGGATGAAGCGGAAGGATGAGGAACAATGAGAGACAAGTCCTAGGTGTTCAGACAGGCACATGTCACTCTAATTTCCAATCAGGAAGACGAATTGACCAAAGGCTAGGGTTGCCCATGGAAACAGTATAGGGCTTGAGGAAATCCCGCTGCTTTGTGGCCAGTTCCCATAAACACAAGTTGAACAATGGAACTCAGGGGCAGTAAAATTCACGAAACTGCAGAGTTGAAAATATCCATCACTGAAAAATGTCTTGAGGAAAGTCAGAGAAAAGGACTTGTAAGCAAGGGAGAATGGCAGGAAAGGGATTTGAGGAGGTAGAAAGGACTCGCCGTTAAGCACAAGAAAAGGAGCTGAACATTGCCAACATTGCAGTTGGCCAAAAAGGGTGTATGCGTTTTTTTCTGTATATATTCAAGAAAAGGGCATACACTTTTTTAGCCAACCAAACAGGTGGGCACTGGAAGTCAATACTACAAAAGATATCACTTCGCATCAGTCAGAAGAGCCATCCTCATAAAGCATAAACAACAGAAATGCAGGACAGGGCAAGGAGAAGAGGGAGCCCTGTGAGACTTATAGTGGAAATGTATATTGCCAACGGCCATTCTGGAGAAGTGTATTGTGTTTACTAAAGCATCTAAAAAATGAGCTACAGAGCATAGGGCACTTGCACTCATGGGCGTATATCTTGGGAAAAACAAAAATCGAGAGGACACAGGCACCCCAATGTTTACCCCCTCTCTGTTTAAAAGATCCTCGACTAGGATATAACTTAAATGCCTCTGGAGAGAAAAAATGGATAGAGATGTGGTACTTAGGTAGAGTGGAATATTATTCAGCCTGGAAATCAATGAAATATGGCCAGTTGTAACAACTCCGGAGGAGTTACGTATGATCATTCTAAGTGACATAATTCAAAAAGAAAAAGACACATATCATAAGATATCACTTAAAGGTGGAATCCAAAATGGCTACACATGAAATAAATTACAAAACAAAAACATAGTCAAATATGTAGAAAACACGCATAAGGCTGCTAAACGGGAAAGGTGGGGAGGGGTGAGGCATCATCCAGGAGGTTGAAATTAGCAAAGATACCATTCCAAATACCAAACTGATAATCAACAAGGCCTACACGGTAGCTAAAAGAACTGCACTCAGCACACTCAAGTCACCGGAAAAGAATATATACGACTGGTAAGAATCTGAAAAAGAATTTACTGATGTCTCTCTGTACGTGAATCAAGTGGATGTACAGCAGCAAGAAACAGAGCTTTGAAAATCAGCTGTAACCAATATAGTAATAAATTGAAAAAAATAAACGACAGAGAGACAGAGAAAACCTCTTACAACTTTTCCTCAGGGACGGTGATACAACATGGATTGAACACATCTAGACCCACAGCAGGATGAGACATAAGGCTGGAAACTGTTTGCACTAAGAGAAATGTGAGGTTGGGTGAGGAAATGCACACATTAGTTTAAAAGTAATACTACCTGGTACCCATTTAATGGGTCCCAAATCTGCGGGTTCAGGGGATCTTCCTACAGCTAAAACACTCATGGAAAACCCAGAGGACTGTACACCATGTGATCGGGAGATGTGTCTAAAATGCAGCTCATTTATCCTCTCCTGGTGCTCCTGTTCACCATTCCAGCCATGTTACTTAGAATCTCTCCACTTGGAGAATCAGCACATTTCAACTTCTGTTTCACACATTTTGCAAATTGTGAGGAGGATGAACGGGAAGAGGGGGAACCAATGAGAGAATAGTTGTAGGGGTTTGGACGGGCACATATCAGTCTAATTTCCCATTAAGAATAAGAATTGAAAAAAGGCTCAGCCCGCCTCGCCGGAGCCAAAATAGGGCCTGAAGCAATCCTGCGGGTTTGAGGCCAGCTCACAAAAGAGCAACTTAAAAAATGGAGCTCAGGGTCACTGCAATTCACAAACCTGCAGAGTTATAAATGAAAACTAACGTCCAAAAATATGTTGAGGTAAGGCAAAGAAGAGGATCTGAATGCAAGACAGAATTGCAAGAAACAGATTTGAAGAGATAGATTGGACTCGTCTTTAAAGCACATGAAAAGCGGCAGAATTTCGACAATGATGCAGTTGGCCCAAAAGGGTGTATGCGTTTTTTCCTGATTATATCCAGGAAAAAACGCATACGCACTTTATGGGCAACGAAGCAAGCAAGCAATGCAAATGTGCACAACAAAGAAGTCTCATTTCCCAACGGTCAAAAGGGACACCCTAAAAAATTGTAAAAACCAGAAATGCAGGACAGGCCATGGAGAACAGGGAGCCTTTATACGCTGATGGGCAGTGTGTGAACTGCCGAGAGCCACTCTGGAGAAGTGTATGGTGGTTCCTAAATCATCTAAAAAACAGAGCTACAGCGCATAGGACACTTCCAATCATGGGAATATATCTAGGGAAGTCAAAAAATCAACAAGACACAAGCACACCACAGTTTAGGGCTACTCTGTTTACAAGAACCTCAACTTCAGTACACCTTAAATATCCCAGGAAAGAGAACAATGGATAAAGAAGATGTGGTACTTATGTACAATGGAATATCTCTTCACCATGAAATCAATGTAATAAGGCTAGTAGAAGGATAAAGAGTGCATTTAGGTCCGATAATACTACTTGAAATAAGTCAAACAGAAAAAGAAACATATCATAAGATATCACTTATAGAGGGAGGGTAAATATGGCTGCACAAGAAATGAATTACAGAACAGAACAGTGTCTCACATTTAGAAAACACACCTATGTCAGCTTAAGGGGAAAGGAGAGGTGGGGTGATGCATAAAACCAGAGTTTGAAATTAGCACAGATACCGTTCAATAAACCAAATAGATATTAGACAAGATCTACACCTTGCTCAATGAACTGGCCTCAACACACCCTATACACCGCAGAGAAATATATCTGAGTAATAAGAATCTTAAAACCCATGTATTAATATATCTCCATAAGGGAATCAAGTGTGTGCAGAACGGCACAAACACAGCAGTGAAAATGAGCTAAACCCCATTATAGAAATAAAGTTTAAAAAAAAAATGCAGAAACAATGAAAGAGAGAAAAATTCTTACAAAATTTGCTCAGGGGCTGTGATGCAACCTGGATTGACCACATATAAACCCACAGCTGGATAAGACATAAGGCTGGACACTTGGGGCTGAGAGGATTGGTGAGCTTTGGTGAGCAACTGCCAAAAGTTTAATGCAATACTTCATGCTACTCATTCCAAGGGTCCCAACACTCCAGGTTGAAGGGAATCTTCCTACAGCTAAACCATGCTTGGGAAACCCAGCGACTGGTATACCATATGATCGGGAAAGGTTTCTAAAACGCACCTCATTTTTCCTCTCCTGGGGCTCCGGATCGACATTCCAGCTGCTTTACTAACACTATCCCCACATGGAGAGTCAATGCCTTTAAGTTCTGGTATCGCACAGTCTGCAGTTAGTGCGGAGGATGAATGGGAATAGGGGGAACCAGTGAGAAACTAGCTGTAGTGGTTTCAATGGGCACATGTCACTCTAATTTCACATCAGTAAGAAGAATAAACTAAAGGCACAGCAAGGTGCCCCAAAAGAAGAATAGGGCCTGAAGGAATCCTGTGGTTATGAGGCAAGATCACAAAAATAAGAGCTGAAAAATGGAGCTAAGGGCCACTGCAATTCAAAAACCTGCAGAGTTATAAAGGCCAACTATTTTCAAAAAATATATTGAGGTAAGGCTATGAAGAAGCATTGAAAGCAAGGCACAATTGCAGGAAACCGATTTAGGAGGTAGACTGGAATTGCATTTAAAGCATACGAAAAGAGGCAGAACGTCGACAATGATGCACTTGGCCAAAAAGGGCGTATGCGTTTTTTCCTGAATATATTCAGGAAAAAACGCATACGCCCTTTTTGGCCAACCAAGCAAGCTTGCAAAGGAAATCTGCAATACAATGAAGTCTCACTTTCCGCCTGTCAAAAGGGCCATCTGAAAAAAGTGTAAAATCCAGAAAGGCAGGACAGGCCATGGAGAACTGGGAGCCTTGTTATGCTGATGGGCGGGATGTAAATTGCCAACAGCCACTAGGGAGAAGTGTATGGTGTTTCCTGAAACATCTAAAAAACAAAGCAAAAAAGCCTAGGGCAATTCCACTTATGGTCCTATAGCTTAGGGAAATTAAAATCAAAAAGACACAGCCACCCCAAAGTTTGGGACGGCTCTGTTTACAAGAACCTCGTTTACGGTACAAGTTCAATATCGCAGAAAGTGAAAAATGGATAAAGAAGTTGTGGTACTTACGTACAATGCAATATCACTCAGCAATGAAATCTATGTCATCAGGCCCGTAGCAGCATAAAGAGTGGATTCAGGTATGATGATTCTAACTGAAATAAGTCACACAGAAAAAGAAACATCATAAGATATCACTAATACACGGAATGTAACCTTGGCTACACAGGAACTGAATTACAAAACAGAACAGGGTCTCAAATTTAGAAAACCAACTTATGCTTGCTTAAGGGGAAATGTGAGTTGGGGTACTGCATAAAACCAGACATTGAAATGAGCACAGATAAAATTCCTTAAGCCAAATATGTAATAGACAAGAGTTACTCCTTGCTCAACGAGATGGACTCAACACCCCATATTAAACGCCTAAGAATGTACCTGACTTGTAAGTATTTTAAAACCTTTGGATCGCTATGTCTGCGAAAGAGAATCAAGCATGTGTACAAGGGCATAAACGCAGCAGTGATAGGATTGGAGAGGTTCGGTGAGCAAATGAAGACCCTTTGAAGTCATATTGCATGGTACCCATTCCAAGGGTCTCAACTCTCCAGGTTTAAGGGATTCTTCCTTCAGCTAAAGCATGCATGTGGAACGCAGAGTATGATCAACCGTGTGATAGGGAGACGTGTTCAAATATGTCTCAGTTCTCGTCCCCTGGGACTCGGGTGCAATATTCCAGATGCTTTACTAACACTCTCCCGACTTGGAGAGTCAGTGCCTTTAAACTCCTGTTTGGCCCAGTTTGCAATTTCTGCGGAAGATGAACAGGAATAGGGAGAACCAATGAGAGACTAGCTGGAGGTGTCTGGACGGGCAAATTTAACTCTCATTTCCCACCAGGAAGAGGAATTAACCAAAGGCTCAGCGTGCCATGCCGGAACCAGATTAGGGCCTGAAGCAATCCTGCGGTGTTGCGGTCAGCTCACAAGAATGCGAGTTGAAGAAAGGAGCTCGGGGCACTGTAATTCACAAACCTGCAGAGTTATAAATGACACATATCATACAAAAATATACTGAAGTAAGGCTGCCAAGAGGACTTCAAAGCGGGGCAGAATTGCAGGAAACCGATTTCAGGAGGTAGACTGGAATTGCATTTAAAGCATGGGAAAAGAGGCAGAACGTCGACAATGATGCACTTGGCCAAATAGGGCGTATGCGTTTTTTCCTCAATATATTCAGGAAAAAACGCATACGCCCTTTTTGGCCAACCAAGCAAGGTTGCAAAAGAAATCGGCACTACAATGAAGTCTCACTTCCCCCCGGTCAAAAGGGCCATCTGAAAAAAGTGTAAAATCCAGAAAGGCAGGACAGGCCATGGAGAACTGGGAGCCTTGTTATGCTGAAGGGCGGGTTGTAAATTGCCAACAGCCACTCGGGAGAAGTGTATGGTGTTTCCTGAAACATCTAAAAAACAAAGCAACACAGCCTAGGGCACTTCCACTTATGGTCCTATAGCTTAGGGAAATTAAAATCAAAAAGACACAGCCACCCCAAAGTTTGGGACGGCTCTGTTTACAAGAACCTCGTTTACGGTACAAGATGAATATCGCAGAAAGTGAAAAATGGATAAAGAAGTTGTGGTACTTACGTACAATGCAATATCACTCAGCAATGAAATCTATGTCATCAGGCCCGTAGCAGCATAATGAGTGGATTCAAGTATGATGATTCTAACTGAAATAAGTCACACAGAAAAAGAAACATCATAAGATATCACTAATACACGGAATGTAAACTTGGCTACACAGGAACTGGATTACAAAACAGAACAGGGTCTCAAATGTAGAAAACCAACTTATGCTGGCTTAAGGGGAAAGGTGAGTTGGGGTGCTGCATAAAACCAGAGACTGAAATGAGCACAGATAAAGTTCCTTAAGCCAAATATGGAATAGACAAGAGCTACTCCTTGCTCAACGAAATGGACTCAACACCCCATATTAAACGCCTAAGAATGTACCTGACTAGTAAGTATCTTAAAACCTATGGATTGCTATGTCTCCGAAAGAGAATCAAGCATGTGTACAGGGGCATAAACGCAGCAGTGATAGGGTTGGAGAGGTTCGGTGAGCAAATGAAGACCCTTTGAAGTCATATTGCATGGTACCGATTCCATGGGTCTCAACTCTCCAGGTTTAAGGGATTCTTCCTTCAGCTAAAACATGCATGTGGAACCCAGAGTATGATCAACCGTGTGATCGGGAGACGTGTTCCAATATGTCTCAGTTTTAGTCCCCTGGTACTCGGGTGCAACATTCCAGATGCTTTACTAACACTCTCCCGACTTGGAGAGTCAGTGCCTTTAACCTCCTGTTTGGCCCAGTTTGCAATTTCTGCGGAAGATGAACAGGAATAGGGAGAACCAATGAGAGACTAGCTGGAGGTGTCTGGACGGGCAAATTTAACTCTCACTTCCCACCAGGAAGAGGAATTAACCAAAGGCTCATCGTGTCGTGCCGGAACCAGACTAGGGCCTGAAGCAATCCTGCGGTGTTGCGGCCAGCTCACAAGAAAGCGAGTTGAAGAAAGGAGCTCAGGGGCACTGTAATTCACAAACCTGCAGAGTTATAAATGACAGCTATCGTCCAAAAATATACTGAAGTAAGGCTGCCAAGAGGACTTGAATGCGGGGCAGAATTGCAGGAAACCGATTTCAGGAGGTAGACTGGAATTGCATTTAAAGCAGAGGAAAAGAGACAGAACGTCGACAATGATGCACTTGACCAAAAAGGGCGTATGCGTTTTTTCCTGAATATATTCAGGAAAAAACGCATACGCCCTTTTTGGCCAACCAAGCAAGCTTGCAAAGGAAATCTGCACTACAATGAAGTCTCACTTCCCCCCGGTCAAAAGGGCCATCTGAAAAAAGTGTAAAATCCAGAAAGGCAGGACAGGCCATGGAGAACTGGGAGCCTTGTTATGCTGATGGGCGGGATGTAAATTGCCAACAGCCACTCGGGAGAAGTGTATGGTGTTTCCTGTAACATCTAAAAAACAAAGCAAAAGAGCCTAGGGCACTTCCACTTATGGTCCTATAGCTTAGGGAAATTAAAATCAAAAAGACACAGCCACCCCAAAGTTTGGGATGGCTCTGTTTACAAGAACCTCGTTTACGGTACACGTTCAATATCACAGAAAGTGAAAAATGGATAAAAATATTGTGGTACTTACGTACAATGCAATATCACTCAGCAATGAAATCTATGTCATCAGGCCCGTAGCAGCATAATGAGTGGATTCAGGTATGATGATTCTAAGTGAAATAAGTCACACAGAAAAAGAAACATCATAAGATATCACTAATACACGGAATGTAAACTTGGCTACACAGGAACTGGATTACAAAACAGAAGTGGGTCTCAAATTTAGAAAACCAACTTATGCTTGCTTAAGGGGAAAGGTGAGTTGGGGTGCTGCATAAAACCAGAGATTGAAATGAGCACAGATAAAGTTCCTTAAGCCAAGTATGGAATAGACAAGAGCTACTCCTTGCTCAACGAAATGGACTCAACACCCCATATTGAACGCCTAAGAATGTACCTGAGTAGTAAGTATCTTAAAACCTATGGATTGCTATGTCTCCGAAAGAGAATCAAGCGTATGTACAGGGTCATAAACACAGCAGTGATAGGATTGGAGAGGTTCGGTGAGCAAATGAAGACCCTTTGAAGTCATATTGCATGGTACCCATTCCACGGGTCTCAACTCTCCAGGTTTAAGGGATTCTTCCTTCAGCTAAAACATGCATGTGGAACCCAGAGTATGATCAACCGTGTGATCAGGAGACGTGTTCCAATATGTCTCAGTTTTCATTCCCTGCTACTCGGTGCAACATTCCAGATGCTTTACTAACACTCTCCCGACTTGGAGAGTCAGTGCCTTTAACCTCCTGTTTGGCCCAGTTGGCAATTTCTGCAGAAGATGAACAGGAATAGGGAGAAACAATGAGAGACTAGCTGGAGGTGTCTGGACGGGCAAATTTAACTCTCATTTCCCACCAGGAAGAGGAATTAACCAAAGGCTCAGCGTGCCGTGCCGGAACCAGATTAGGGCCTGAAACAATCCTGCGGTGTTGCGGCCTGCTCACAAGAAAGCGAGTTGAAGAAAGGAGCTCAGGGGCACTGTAATTCACAAACCTGCAGAGTTATAAATGACAGCTATCGTCCAAAAATATACTGAAGTAAGGCTGCCAAGAGGAGTTGAAAGCGGGGCAGAATTGCAGGCAACCGATTTCAGGAGGTAGACTGGAATTGCATTTAAAGCATGGGAAAAGACGCAGAACGTGGACAATGATGCACTTGGCCAAAAAGGGCGTATGCGTTTTTTCCTGAATATATTCAGGAAAAAACGCATACGCACTTTTTGGCCAACCAATCAAGCTTGCAAAGGAAATCTGCACTACAATGCAGTCTCACTTCCCCCGGTCAAAAAGGGCCATCTGAAAAAAATGTAAAATCCAGAAAGGCAGGACAGGCCATGGAGAACTGGGAGCCTTGTTATGCTGATGGGCGGGATGTAAATTGCCAACAGCCACTCCGGAGAAGTGTATGGTGTTTCCTGAAACATCTAAACAACAAAGCAACAGAGCCTAGGGCACTTCCACTTATGGTCCTATAGCTTAGGGAAATTAAAATCAAGACGACCCGGCCACCCCAAAGTTTGGGACGGCTCTGTTTACAAGAACCTCGTTTACGGTAGAAGTTCAATATCGCAGAAAGTGAAAAATGGATAAAGAAGTTGTGGTACTTACGTACAATGCAATATCACTCAGCAATGAAATCTATGTCATCAGGCCCATAGCAGCATAATGAGTGGATTCAGGTATGATGATTCTAACTGAAATAAGTCACACAGAAAAAGAAACATCATAAGTTGTCTCTAATACACGGAATGTAAACTTGGCTACCCAGGAACTGAATTACAAAACAGAACAGGGTCTCAAATTTAGAAAACCAACTTATGCTTGCTTAAGGGGAAAGGTGAGTTGGGGTGCTGCATAAAACCAGAGATTGAAATGAGCACAGATAAAGTTCCTTAAGCCAAATATGTAATAGACAAGAGCTACTCCTTGCTCAACGAAATGGACTCAACACCCCATATTAAATGCCTAAGAATGTACCTGACTAGTAAGTTTCTTAAAACTTATGGATTGCTATGTCTCTAAAAGACAATCCAGCCTGTGTACAGGGGCATAAACGCAGCAGTGATAGGATTGGAGAGGTTCGGTGAGAAAATGAAGACCCTTTGAAGTCATATTGCATGGTACCCATTCCACGGATCTCAACTCTCAAGGTTTAAGGGATTCTTCCTTCAGCTAAAACATGCATGTGGAACCCAGAGTATGATCAACCATGTGATCGGGAGACGTGTTCCAATATGTCTCAGTTTTCGTCCCCTGGTACTCGGGTGCAACATTCCAGACGCTTTACTAACACTCTCCCGACTTGGGGAGACAGTGCCTTTAACCTCCTGTTTGGCATAGTTTGCAATTTCTGCGGAATATTTCCAGGAATAGGGAGGACCAATGAGAGACTAGCTGGACGTCTCTGAACGGGCAAATTTAACTCTCATTTCCCACCAGGAAGAGGAATTAAGCAAAGGCTCAGCATGTCGTGCGGGAACCAGATTAGTGCTTGAAGCAATCCTGCGGTGTTGCGGCCAGCTCACAAGAAAGCGAATTGAAGAAAGGAGCTCAGGGGCACTGTAATTCACAAACCTGCAGAGTTATAAATGACAGCTATCGTCCAAAAATATACTGAAGTAAGGCTGCCAAGAGGACTTGAAAGCGGGGCAGAATTGCAGGAAACCGATTTCAGGAGGTAGGCTGGAATTGCATTGACAGCATAGGAAAAGATGCAGAACGTCCACAATGATGCACTTGGCCAAAAAGGGCGTATGCGTTTTTTCCTGAATATATTCAGGAAAAAACGCATATGTCCTTTTCGGCCAACCAAGCAAGCTTGCAAAGGAAATCTGCACTACAATGAAGTCTCACTTCCCCCCAGTCAAAAGGGCCATCTGAAAAAAGTGTAAAATCCAGAAAGGCAGGACAGGCCATGGAGAACTGTGAGACTTGTTATGCTGATGGGCGGGATGTAAATTGCCAACAGCCACTCGAGAGAAGTGTATGGTGTTTCCAGAAACATCTAAAAAACAAAGCAACAGAGCCTAGGGCACTTCCACTTATGGTCCTATAGCTTAGGGAAATTAAAATAAAAAAGACACAGCCACCGCAAAGTTTGGGACTGCTCTGTTTACAAGAACCTCGTTTACGGTACAAGTTCAATATCGCAGAAAGTGAAAAATGGATAAACAAGTTGTGGTACTTACGTACAATGCAATATCACTCAGCAATGAAATCTATGTCATCAGGCCTGTAGCAGCATAATGAATGGATTCGGGTATGATGATTCTAACTGAATTAAGTCACACAGAAAAAGAAACATCATAAGATATCACTAATACACGGAATGTAAACTTGGCTACACAGGAACTGGATTACAAAACAGAACAGGGTCTCAAATTTAGAAAACCAACTTATGCTTGCTTAAGGGGAAAGGCCAGTTGGGGTGCTGCATAAAACCAGAGATTGAAATGAGCACAGATAAAGTTCCTTAAGCCAAATATGTAATAGACAAGAGCAACTCCTTGCTCAACGAAATGGACTCAAAACCCCATATTAAACGCCTAATAATGTACCTGACTAGTAAGTATCTTAAAACCTATGGATTGCTATATCTCCGAAAGAGAATCAAGCGTGTGTACAGGGGCATAAACGCAGCACTGATAGGACTGGAGAAGTTCGGTGAGCAAATGAAGACCCTTTGAAGTCATATTGCATGGTACCCATTCCAAGGGTCTCAACTCTACAGGTTTAAGGGATTCTTCCTTCAGCTAAAACATGCATGTGGAACCCAGAGTATGATCAACCGTGTGATCGGGAGACGTGTTCAAAAATGTCTCCGTTCTCGTCACCTGGTACTCAGGTGCAACATTCCAGACGCTTTACTAACACTCTCCCGACTTGGAGAGTTAGTGCCTTTAACCTCCTGTTTGGCCAAGTTTGCAGTTTCTGCGGAAGATGAACAGGAATAGGGAGAACCAATAAGAGACTAGCTGGAGGTGTCTGGACGGGCCAATTTAACTCTCATTTCCCACCAGGAAGAGGAATTAACCAAAGGCTCAGCATGCCATGCCGGAACCAGATTAGGGCCTGAAGCAATCCTGCGGTGTTGCGGCCAGCTCACAAGAAAGCGAGTTGAAGAAAGGAGCTCAGGGGCACTGTAATTCACAAATCAGCAGAATTATAAATGACAGCTATCGTCCAAAAATATACTGAAGTAAGGCTGCCAAGAGGACTTGAAAGCGGGGCAGAATTGCAGGAAACCGATTTCAGGAGGTAGACTGGAATTGCATTTAAAGCATAGGAAAAGAGGCAGAACGTCCACAATGATGCACTTGGCCAAATAGGGCGTATGCGTTTTCTCCTGAATATATTCAGGAAAAAACGCATATGCACTTTTTGGCCAACCAAGCAAGCTTGCAAAGGAATTCTGCACTACAATGAAGTCTCACTTCCCCCTGGTCAAAAGGGCCATCTGAAAAAAGTGTAAAATCCAGAAAGGCAGGACAGGCCATGGAGAACTGGGAGCCTTGTTATGCTGATGGGTGGGATGTGAATTGCCAAGAGCCACTCAGGAGAAGTGTATGGTTTTTCCTGAAACATCTAAAAAACAAAACAACAGAGCCTAGGGCACTTCCACTTATGGTCCTATAGATTAGGGAAATTAAAATCAAAAAGACACATCCACCCCAAAGTTTGGGATGGCTCTGTTTACAAGAACCTCGTTTATGGTACAAATTCAATATCGCAGAAAGTGAAAAATGCATAAAGACCTTGTGGTACTTACCTACAATACAATATCACTCAACAATGAAATCTATGTCATCAGGCCCGTAGCAGCATAATGAGTGGATTCAGGTAGGATGATTCTAACTGAAATAAGTCACACAGAAAAAGAAACATCATAAGATATCACTAATACATGGAATGTAAACTTGTCTACACAGGGACTGAATTACAAAACAAAAGAGGGTCTGAAATTTAGAAAACCAACTTATGCTTGCTTAAGGGGAAAGGTGAGTTGGGGTGCTGCATAAAACCAGACATTGAAATGAGCACAGATAAAGTTACTTAAGCCAAATATGGAATAGACAAGAGCTACTCCTTGCTCAACGAAATGGACTGAACAGCCCATATTAAACGCCTAAGAATGTACCTGACTAGTAACTATCTTAAAACCTATGGATTGCTATGTCTCCGAAAGAGAATCCAGCCTGTGTACAGTGGCATAAACGCAGCAGTAATAGAATTGGAGAGGTTCGGTGAGCAAATGAAGACCCTTTGAAGTAATACTGCATGGTACCCATTCCACGGGTCTCAACTCTCCAGGTTTAAGGGATTCTTCCTTCAGCTCAAACATGCATGTGGAGCCCAGAGTATGATCAACTGTGTGATCAGGTGACGTGTTCCAATATGTCTGTTTTCGTACCCTGGTACTCGGGTGCAACATTCCAGACGCTTTACTAACACTCTCCCGACTTGGAGAGTCAGTGCCTTTAACCTCCTGTTTGGCCCAGTTTGCAATTTCTGCGGAAGATGAACAGGAATAGGGAGAACCAATGAGAGACTAGCTGGAGGTGTCTGGACGGGCAAATTTAACACTCATTTCCCACCAGGAAGAGGAATTAACCAAAGGCTCAGCGTGCCGTGCCGGAACCAGATTAGGGCCTGAAGCAACCCTGCGGTGTTGTGGCCAGCTCACAAGAAAGCGAGTTGAAGAAAGGAGCTCAGGGGCACTGTAATTCACAAACCTGCAGAGTTATAAATGACAGCTATCGTCCAAAAATATACTGAAGTAAGGCTGCCAAGAGGACTTGAAAGCGGGGCAGAATTGCAGGCAACCGATTTCAGGAGGTAGACTGGAATTGCATTTAAAGCATAGGAAAAGAGGCAGAACGTCGACAATGATGCACTTGGCCAAAAAGGGCGTATGCCTTTTTTCCTGAATTCAGGAAAAAACGCATACGCCCTTTTTAGCCAACCAAGCAAGCTTTCAAAGGAAATCTGCACTACAATGAAGTTTCACTTCCCCCCTGTCAAAAGGGCCATCTGCAATAAGTGTAAAAACCAGAAAGGCAGGACAGGCCATGGAGAACTGGGAGCATTTGTATGCTGATAGGCGGGATGTAAATGGCCAACAGCCTCTCGGGAGAAGTGTATGGTGTTTCCTGAAACATCTAAAAAACAAAGCAACAGAGCCTAGGGCACTTCCACTTATGGTCCTATAGCTTAGGGAAAGTAAAATCAAAAAGACACAGCCACCCAAAAGTTTGGGACGGCTCTGTTTACAAGAACCTCGTTTATGGTACAAGTTCAATATCGCAGAAAGTGAAAAATGGATAAAGAAGTTGTAGTACTTACGTACAATGCAATATCACTCAGCAATGAAATCTATGTCATCAGGCCCGTAGCAGCATAATGAGTGGATTCAGGTATGATGATTCTAAGTGAAATAAGTCACACAGAAAAAGAAACATCATAAGATATCAGTAATACATGGAATGTAAACTTGGCTACACAGGAACTGGATTATAAAACAGAACAGCGTCTCAAATTTAGAAAACCAACTTATGCTTGCTTAAGGGGGAAGGTGAGTTGGGGTGCTGCATAAAACCAGAGTTTGAATTTAGCACAGATACCGTTCCATAAGCCAAATATGTAATAGACAAGACCTACCCCTTGCTCAACAAAATGGACTCAACAATGTGGTATCACCTCACACCTGATAGAATGGGCATCATCAGAAAATCTACAAACAAAAGATGCTGGAAAGGGTGTGGAGAAAAGGAACCCTCTTCCACTATTGTTGGGAATATAAATTGAAACAGTCACTATGGAGAACAATATAGAGTTTCTTAAGAAACTAAGAATAGAATTACCATATGATACAGCAATCCCAGTACTGGACATATACCCAGACAAAACCATAAATCAAAAAGAGACATTCACCGCAATGTTCATTGCATCACTATTTACAATATCGAGGTAATGGAAGCAACCTAAATGCCCACAGACAGAAGAATGCATAAAGCTGTGGTACATATATAAAATGGAATATTACTAAGCCATGAAAAGGAATGAAATTGGGTCATTTGTAGAGACGTCGTTGGATCTAGAGACTGTCATACAGAGTGAAGTAAGTCAGAAAGAGAAAAACAAATCTTGTATATTCATGCATATATGTGGAACCTAGAAAAACTGTACAGATTAACCATTTTGCAAGGCATAAATAGAGCAACAGATGTAGACAACAAATGTATGGACAACAAGGGGGGAAAGCTGTTGGGGGGGGTGGTGGTGGGAGGAGTTGAGAGACTGGGATTGGCATGTATACATTTATATGTGTAAAATAGATAACCAATAAGAACCTGCTGTATAAAAATATAAAATAAAATTCAAAATTAAAAAGAAATAAAATTTAAAAAATAAAACAGAAAAAACAATTATTCCCTTCACATACATGTATTTATATGAATAAATTATTTCCATGCTTATATCTGTAAATACAAAAAAGAGGAATAAAATCTACCTTGAACCAAAAACGAAAAAGAGAATAAAAACACAGAACCCACCAGTTCCACAGAGGAAAACTGTATCAGGGCACTTGCTCCAGTTGTAAACAATTCTGAAGTTGGTCAGTGGTGGGGAATCGTCTCCCATTCAGCCAGCAGCCCCCAGGCAACAAGCGTCCTCATTGCAAAGCTGCGGCACCGTGCCAAGGCATCTCTGAGTAAACGTGAGCTGAGCCCCAGGCCAGTTGCTGAACTATTCCCACCCGTCCCAGGTAAAACACCTGAATATATACAAGGACTTGAAGGCCTAGAGGAAGGGCCATAGAGCCACACGAGTGACAGCATGCTGGCCGACTTGGTGCCTGCAGGCCAGCCAGGATGGTCCTGGCCCTGGGTGCTCTTCTGGAAGATTTCCATTTCCCTGCCTGAGATACCCGTCCTGTCCCTGCCCCCACTGCTTTTTTCCTTCCTCACCTCTGCCCAGGGAGAAATTCCAGCAGCAGGTATGGGTGACACATCCTCTTCTTTAGCAGGTGGCAGCCTGGCAACTGCTGCAGAAAGTCCAGCAGAGCCCCACTCACACTGGGCCACCCACAAAGCCGTGGCCTCTCACTCCCTCCCACCAGCCCAGCCCCGAGACTGCTGACAGGGCAGAGAAAATGGCGTCAGGCACGGCTGCAGGGGCTCTTGCTGCCTGGAGTGGTATTTATATTGATCTCAACCCAGGCACACCTGGGGAGGGCTGGCCGGCACGGTAAGGCTGCCCAGGTCAGCCAATCATCACCCCTCAGGGGCTCACAGTTGCAGAAAATGGAACTTGCTGAACCGGCCAGGTCCAAGGAACAGGTGTGGGCTCCTGAGAGTCAGGATAGACAAGGGGCTGCAGCTCTGGCTTGTTTTCTAATCATTTTATCTGGCCCATGAGTGGGAGACAACTTCAAGAAAACCCTCTCCTAATGAGAGGAACCCAGGAGTCAGGGAGAGGAGGGGTGGGTGGTGGTTGGAGACAGAGGCCTGGTGCCCCGGGTGCGGTGGAAGTCTCTGGAAGACCAGGTGGAGGGAGGCCGCACAGAGTGATGCCCAGGGTCACAGACCTGTCGCAGCTGCTGTTTGTTAGTTCAAGTCCTGCTCTGAGGTGCTCTGTGTCAGCTCTGAGCGACAGGTGAGCTGGGGGTGCTCTGCAATGAGGGCTATGTGCACAGTTCCTGTGTGCCCAGCCCTGCCACGGTACCTGCAAGGGTAGCTCTGTATCCTGGGAGGGGCCTGACCACGAGAGCCCCGTGGGCTGAGGTGGGGGTGGGGTACCTGCCCAGGTGAGCTCCATATTCTGGGATTGGTCTGACCACGAGAGCCCCATGGGCTGCTGGGGACCTGGTAAAGGATGTCAGGACAGTCAGTGAAGCCACCAAGGATATACCTCCAGTGGCTCCTAATTCCTACAGCCTGCTGGTCATTCTACCAACCACCAGGACATGGTATTCCGTATTAGTCTTCAATGATGCCTTCTTTTGCATTCCATTAGTCCCAGAGTCACAAGAAATTTTGGCTTGTGAGTGGCAGGACTCAACGTACAACTAAAACAATACTTCCGGGCTGTCTTGCCCCAAGGGTGCAAAAATTCCCACACCATCTTTGGGGAAAGCTTAGCTAAAGACCTAAAAGTTCTACCTCTGGAAAAGGAAACCCTCCTTCAGTACGCAGACGACATTCTGATCACCAGCCCTACTAAGGAGGCCTCTGAACTACCAAGCCAATAAAGGATAGAAGTTGTCCAAGAAAAAGCTCAAATATCACAGACTGCGGTGACCTGCCTGGGCTTCGTTCTCACAGAAGGTCGGAGAAGCCCATCCCAGGAAAGGGAAGAAACCATTTGCAGCCTTACCCCTTTCTAAAACTAGAAGACAGCTTAGGGGTTCCTGGGGAGGCCAGGGTTTGCTGCTTCTGGATCCCTAACTACAGTCTACTAGCTGGGCCTCTATATGAAACACTGAAAGGAAAAGATGATGATCCTTTTGAATAGAATCCAGAAGTGGCCTTTCAAGAATGGAAAGAGCAGTCAATTCAGACCCTTGCCTTGGAACTGCCTAATTTAGCTAAACCCTTTGACCTTTACATTCCCGGTGAAAGGTGAATCGCCATTGGAGAATTAGTGCAAAAACTGGGACCACTTGAAATGGAACAATGCAAGAATGTCATCCAGGTAGGATAAACTACGGTCACCAAGGGGCTTGGCCCACTGCCACATCTGGCCAAGATACTGGCGGTATCTAAAAACCTGGAAATCAGCAGCCCAAAAGGCCACCTCCCTCCTAAGGGAAAAGGACCCCACGTGGTGATCCTAACCACCAACCATGCCCTGAAGTTGCAGGGTTCGCTCCGTGGGCACACCAACCTCGAGTGAGGAGGCCCTCCAACTCCAACATCCAGAGAGATAACCGGGGGCAACAGGGCACCATGACGACTTGTGTGAACATCACTTGACCTGGAGTTTCTCTCATAAAACAACAAGAGTGTGTCCCAAAAGAGTAGACTACTGCTTGCAGGACTTACTGAACCCAGAGGGGAGCTAATAATCTTGGCGGGGGAACCGTATATCACACTGTCACCATAGAAAAGCCTACAGACACCGTGATGATGGTGGCCAATAAGACTGGCTGGACTCCTGTTTACTTCAAAAGGCTGTTGACTCAGTGGCCATCATGGTCCTTGATCACCACTGACCCTGGACTGTCTGGGAGTTGAGCGGGCAGGGCTCTGACACCTGGTGCTGTTTGTACGTTAATTCAGAGGCCTAATTGAAGAAAGCGCAGACTACTGGTCAGAGCATCTAGGCTGGCAGAAACGGTCAGCCTAAGGTGACCGAACAAATGTGGGGTGGGGTGAAACCGGCCCCCACAGCGTCTCTGCACATCTCTTTCCTGGACCCTTAAAGGTCATTAGAATCTATAACACTTCCAATGCTGGTGCTCAGGTGGACGAACAGGGAGGCAGGGGGCCTGGGGACAATCAACGTCACCTGGAGGCTGCTGGGGAGAAGCTCTGACCCTCGCCCCCGGGTATGAGGGCTCCCAACTCAGCACTCAGCAGTTACAGAAGAAGGGTCTGCACCCTCAGCACTCCAAGAATGAGGAACGGGACAAAAGGCAGAGGAGGGGTTTGTCCCCAGCAAAGCCCATTAAAAATCCCTGGGAGATAAAAATAGAATCTGGGCAATAAAGTCAAGTCTAACCTTTTTTATCCTTTGTGCTTTGTCTAATTTCATGTGCTCCTAGGGTGCCACATGCAGAGGTTCCACACCCGGCACTTCAGACCAGATTTCCTAGTGCAGAATGGCTGGGTCGACACCTCAGCTCCTGGGGCCCAGTGCAGACTCCGCGATATAGAGCCTGAGCTGCAGCCAACCCGGCCCTCGAGAGCTCCGCCCCCCCCCCACTGACTCTGACAGGATCTCTACACAGCAGCCCAGCCCACAGCCCACGGGGTAGTGCATGCTCTCACCTCTCCATTCTCTGATCAAAATATAAAGTTTCCTTTGCTTGTGAACCAAACTCAGTCTCGATCTGTTGGCCCCAATGACACTGGGCAGGGGGACACTTGTTGGGGTCCACTCTGGAGGATCAGTAACAGAAATTGAGACTATTGTAACCTCAATGAACAGATGTGTGAGCCAAACTGTAGTTAACATAGAACAGTGTATAAGGCTCGGGTAAAATAAGATGTTTCTAACACTTCCATTTGATATTTCCATCACTTTATTATAAGCAAGTTCAGTGAAAAGGTTTGTCTTATTTGTCAGGTCAATATTAGAGAAACGAAGTGATTTCTTTCCAAGGATGTACATCTAATAATCTTGGTTAAAGCTTCAATCTTGTTTTAAATGCTTTTCCATTGAAAATGATACCTCTCTTTCAGCTCCCCCATTTCTGAGAAGTATAAAATCTTATAATTTATTATTACCAAAGGGGAAAGGTGGGAGGAGGGATAAATTAACAGTTTGGGATTAACACATACACACTGCTATGTATAAAATAGATCATCAACAAGGAACTACTGTATAGCACAGGGAACTACACTCAACATTTTGCAATAACCTATAAGGGGAAATAATCTGAAAAAGAATAGATATTTTTATTGACATCATCTATCAATGACAGTTAAGGTGTAACCTAAGGGAAGCTGGTGGTGAGTGCTTCTGACCCTGAAGACTTCAATCATCTAAAGTTTGGACTCTGCCTACTTCCCAAGGCCCTTAATGAACATATGTGTAGCCGTAGCTTAAAAAATTCCCCAGTTTGGGTTTCGGGGAGACACTGATTTTGAAAAAGCCCTGGTGTTCTCCTTACATGAATGGGACTCTTCCTACTGCTAAAACATGTCTGTCACACCCAGAGGATGGTATACCGTCTGATCGGGAAGAGTTTGGAAAAGGCATCTCATCTCCTCATCTCCTGGTGCTCGGGTTCACCCCTCCAGCGTCTTTACTAACAGTCTCCCCACTTGGAGAGGTCAGCACTGTCAACATCCTGTTGCGTACAGTTTGGAATTTGTCCAGAGGATGAAGCGGAAGGATGAGGAACAATGAGAGACAAGTCCTAGGTGTTCAGACAGGCACATGTCACTCTAATTTCCAATCAGGAAGACGAATTGACCAAAGGCTAGGGTTGCCCATGGAAACAGTATAGGGCTTGAGGAAATCCCGCTGCTTTGTGGCCAGTTCCCATAAACACAAGTTGAACAATGGAACTCAGGGGCAGTAAAATTCACGAAACTGCAGAGTTGAAAATATCCATCACTGAAAAATGTCTTGAGGAAAGTCAGAGAAAAGGACTTGTAAGCAAGGGAGAATGGCAGGAAAGGGATTTGAGGAGGTAGAAAGGACTCGCCGTTAAGCACAAGAAAAGGAGCTGAACATTGCCAACATTGCAGTTGGCCAAAAAGGGTGTATGCGTTTTTTTCTGTATATATTCAAGAAAAGGGCATACACTGTTTTAGCCAACCAAACAGGTGGGCACTGGAAGTCAATACTACAAAAGATATCACTTCGCATCAGTCAGAAGAGCCATCCTCATAAAGCATAAACAACAGAAATGCAGGACAGGGCAAGGAGAAGAGGGAGCCCTGTGAGACTTATAGTGGAAATGTATATTGCCAACGGCCATTCTGGAGAAGTGTATTGTGTTTACTAAAGCATCTAAAAAATGAGCTACAGAGCATAGGGCACTTGCACTCATGGGCGTATATCTTGGGAAAAACAAAAATCGAGAGGACACAGGCACCCCAATGTTTACCCCCTCTCTGTTTAAAAGATCCTCGACTAGGATATAACTTAAATGCCTCTGGAGAGAAAAAATGGATAGAGATGTGGTACTTAGGTAGAGTGGAATATTATTCAGCCTGGAAATCAATGAAATATGGCCAGTTGTAACAACTCCGGAGGAGTTACGTATGATCATTCTAAGTGACATAATTCAAAAAGAAAAAGACACATATCATAAGATATCACTTAAAGGTGGAATCCAAAATGGCTACACATGAAATAAATTACAAAACAAAAACATAGTCAAATATGTAGAAAACACGCATAAGGCTGCTAAACGGGAAAGGTGGGGAGGGGTGAGGCATCATCCAGGAGGTTGAAATTAGCAAAGATACCATTCCAAATACCAAACTGATAATCAACAAGGCCTACACGGTAGCTGAAAGAACTGCACTCAGCACACTCAAGTCACCGGAAAAGAATATATACGACTGGTAAGAATCTGAAAAAGAATTTACTGATGTCTCTCTGTACGTGAATCAAGTGGATGTACAGCAGCAAGAAACAGAGCTTTGAAAATCAGCTGTAACCAATATAGTAATAAATTGAAAAAAATAAACGACAGAGAGACAGAGAAAACCTCTTACAACTTTTCCTCAGGGACGGTGATGCAACATGGATTGAACACATCTAGACCCACAGCAGGATGAGACATAAGGCTGGAAACTGTTTGCACTAAGAGAAATGTGAGGTTGGGTGAGGAAATGCACACATTAGTTTAAAAGTAATACTACCTGGTACCCATTTAATGGGTCCCAAATCTGCGGGTTCAGGGGATCTTCCTACAGCTAAAACACTCATGGAAAACCCAGAGGACTGTACACCATGTGATCGGGAGATGTGTCTAAAATGCAGCTCATTTATCCTCTCCTGGTGCTCCTGTTCACCATTCCAGCCATGTTACTTAGAATCTCTCCACTTGGAGAATCAGCACATTTCAACTTCTGTTTCACACATTTTGCAAATTGTGAGGAGGATGAACGGGAAGAGGGGGAACCAATGAGAGAATAGTTGTAGGGGTTTGGACGGGCACATATCAGTCTAATTTCCCATTAAGAATAAGAATTGAAAAAAGGCTCAGCCCGCCTCGCCGGAGCCAAAATAGGGCCTGAAGCAATCCTGCGGGTTTGAGGCCAGCTCACAAAAGAGCAACTTAAAAAATGGAGCTCAGGGTCACTGCAATTCACAAACCTGCAGAGTTATAAATGAAAACTAACGTCCAAAAATATGTTGAGGTAAGGCAAAGAAGAGGATCTGAATGCAAGACAGAATTGCAAGAAACAGATTTGAAGAGATAGATTGGACTCGTCTTTAAAGCACATGAAAAGCGGCAGAATTTCGACAATGATGCAGTTGGCCCAAAAGGGTGTATGCGTTTTTTCCTGATTATATCCAGGAAAAAACGCATACGCACTTTATGGGCAACGAAGCAAGCAAGCAATGCAAATGTGCACAACAAAGAAGTCTCATTTCCCAACGGTCAAAAGGGACACCCTAAAAAATTGTAAAAACCAGAAATGCAGGACAGGCCATGGAGAACAGGGAGCCTTTATACGCTGATGGGCAGTGTGTGAACTGCCGAGAGCCACTCTGGAGAAGTGTATGGTGGTTCCTAAATCATCTAAAAAACAGAGCTACAGCGCATAGGACACTTCCAATCATGGGAATATATCTAGGGAAGTCAAAAAATCAACAAGACACAAGCACACCACAGTTTAGGGCTACTCTGTTTACAAGAACCTCAACTTCAGTACACCTTAAATATCCCAGGAAAGAGAACAATGGATAAAGAAGATGTGGTACTTATGTACAATGGAATATCTCTTCACCATGAAATCAATGTAATAAGGCTAGTAGAAGGATAAAGAGTGCATTTAGGTCCGATAATACTACTTGAAATAAGTCAAACAGAAAAAGAAACATATCATAAGATATCACTTATAGAGGGAGGGTAAATATGGCTGCACAAGAAATGAATTACAGAACAGAACAGTGTCTCACATTTAGAAAACACACCTATGTCAGCTTAAGGGGAAAGGAGAGGTGGGGTGATGCATAAAACCAGAGTTTGAAATTAGCACAGATACCGTTCAATAAACCAAATAGATATTAGACAAGATCTACACCTTGCTCAATGAACTGGCCTCAACACACCCTATACACCGCAGAGAAATATATCTGAGTAATAAGAATCTTAAAACCCATGTATTAATATATCTCCATAAGGGAATCAAGTGTGTGCAGAACGGCACAAACACAGCAGTGAAAATGAGCTAAACCCCATTATAGAAATAAAGTTTAAAAAAAAAATGCAGAAACAATGAAAGAGAGAAAAATTCTTACAAAATTTGCTCAGGGGCTGTGATGCAACCTGGATTGACCACATATAAACCCACAGCTGGATAAGACATAAGGCTGGACACTTGGGGCTGAGAGGATTGGTGAGCTTTGGTGAGCAACTGCCAAAAGTTTAATGCAATACTTCATGCTACTCATTCCAAGGGTCCCAACACTCCAGGTTGAAGGGAATCTTCCTACAGCTAAACCATGCTTGGGAAACCCAGCGACTGGTATACCATATGATCGGGAAAGGTTTCTAAAACGCACCTCATTTTTCCTCTCCTGGGGCTCCGGATCGACATTCCAGCTGCTTTACTAACACTATCCCCACATGGAGAGTCAATGCCTTTAAGTTCTGGTATCGCACAGTCTGCAGTTAGTGCGGAGGATGAATGGGAATAGGGGGAACCAGTGAGAAACTAGCTGTAGTGGTTTCAATGGGCACATGTCACTCTAATTTCACATCAGTAAGAAGAATAAACTAAAGGCACAGCAAGGTGCCCCAAAAGAAGAATAGGGCCTGAAGGAATCCTGTGGTTATGAGGCAAGATCACAAAAATAAGAGCTGAAAAATGGAGCTAAGGGCCACTGCAATTCAAAAACCTGCAGAGTTATAAAGGCCAACTATTTTCAAAAAATATATTGAGGTAAGGCTATGAAGAAGCATTGAAAGCAAGGCACAATTGCAGGAAACCGATTTAGGAGGTAGACTGGAATTGCATTTAAAGCATACGAAAAGAGGCAGAACGTCGACAATGATGCACTTGGCCAAAAAGGGCGTATGCGTTTTTTCCTGAATATATTCAGGAAAAAACGCATACGCCCTTTTTGGCCAACCAAGCAAGCTTGCAAAGGAAATCTGCAATACAATGAAGTCTCACTTTCCGCCTGTCAAAAGGGCCATCTGAAAAAAGTGTAAAATCCAGAAAGGCAGGACAGGCCATGGAGAACTGGGAGCCTTGTTATGCTGATGGGCGGGATGTAAATTGCCAACAGCCACTAGGGAGAAGTGTATGGTGTTTCCTGAAACATCTAAAAAACAAAGCAAAAAAGCCTAGGGCAATTCCACTTATGGTCCTATAGCTTAGGGAAATTAAAATCAAAAAGACACAGCCACCCCAAAGTTTGGGACGGCTCTGTTTACAAGAACCTCGTTTACGGTACAAGTTCAATATCGCAGAAAGTGAAAAATGGATAAAGAAGTTGTGGTACTTACGTACAATGCAATATCACTCAGCAATGAAATCTATGTCATCAGGCCCGTAGCAGCATAAAGAGTGGATTCAGGTATGATGATTCTAACTGAAATAAGTCACACAGAAAAAGAAACATCATAAGATATCACTAATACACGGAATGTAACCTTGGCTACACAGGAACTGAATTACAAAACAGAACAGGGTCTCAAATTTAGAAAACCAACTTATGCTTGCTTAAGGGGAAATGTGAGTTGGGGTACTGCATAAAACCAGACATTGAAATGAGCACAGATAAAATTCCTTAAGCCAAATATGTAATAGACAAGAGTTACTCCTTGCTCAACGAGATGGACTCAACACCCCATATTAAACGCCTAAGAATGTACCTGACTTGTAAGTATTTTAAAACCTTTGGATCGCTATGTCTGCGAAAGAGAATCAAGCATGTGTACAAGGGCATAAACGCAGCAGTGATAGGATTGGAGAGGTTCGGTGAGCAAATGAAGACCCTTTGAAGTCATATTGCATGGTACCCATTCCAAGGGTCTCAACTCTCCAGGTTTAAGGGATTCTTCCTTCAGCTAAAGCATGCATGTGGAACGCAGAGTATGATCAACCGTGTGATAGGGAGACGTGTTCAAATATGTCTCAGTTCTCGTCCCCTGGGACTCGGGTGCAATATTCCAGATGCTTTACTAACACTCTCCCGACTTGGAGAGTCAGTGCCTTTAAACTCCTGTTTGGCCCAGTTTGCAATTTCTGCGGAAGATGAACAGGAATAGGGAGAACCAATGAGAGACTAGCTGGAGGTGTCTGGACGGGCAAATTTAACTCTCATTTCCCACCAGGAAGAGGAATTAACCAAAGGCTCAGCGTGCCATGCCGGAACCAGATTAGGGCCTGAAGCAATCCTGCGGTGTTGCGGTCAGCTCACAAGAATGCGAGTTGAAGAAAGGAGCTCGGGGCACTGTAATTCACAAACCTGCAGAGTTATAAATGACACATATCATACAAAAATATACTGAAGTAAGGCTGCCAAGAGGACTTCAAAGCGGGGCAGAATTGCAGGAAACCGATTTCAGGAGGTAGACTGGAATTGCATTTAAAGCATGGGAAAAGAGGCAGAACGTCGACAATGATGCACTTGGCCAAAAAGGGCGTATGCGTTTTTTCCTCAATATATTCAGGAAAAAACGCATACGCCCTTTTTGGCCAACCAAGCAAGGTTGCAAAAGAAATCGGCACTACAATGAAGTCTCACTTCCCCCCGGTCAAAAGGGCCATCTGAAAAAAGTGTAAAATCCAGAAAGGCAGGACAGGCCATGGAGAACTGGGAGCCTTGTTATGCTGAAGGGCGGGTTGTAAATTGCCAACAGCCACTCGGGAGAAGTGTATGGTGTTTCCTGAAACATCTAAAAAACAAAGCAACACAGCCTAGGGCACTTCCACTTATGGTCCTATAGCTTAGGGAAATTAAAATCAAAAAGACACAGCCACCCCAAAGTTTGGGACGGCTCTGTTTACAAGAACCTCGTTTACGGTACAAGATGAATATCGCAGAAAGTGAAAAATGGATAAAGAAGTGGTGGTACTTACGTACAATGCAATATCACTCAGCAATGAAATCTATGTCATCAGGCCCGTAGCAGCATAATGAGTGGATTCAAGTATGATGATTCTAACTGAAATAAGTCACACAGAAAAAGAAACATCATAAGATATCACTAATACACGGAATGTAAACTTGGCTACACAGGAACTGGATTGCAAAACAGAACAGGGTCTCAAATGTAGAAAACCAACTTATGCTTGCTTAAGGGGAAAGGTGAGTTGGGGTGCTGCATAAAACCAGAGACTGAAATGAGCACAGATAAAGTTCCTTAAGCCAAATATGGAATAGACAAGAGCTACTCCTTGCTCAACGAAATGGACTCAACACCCCATATTAAACGCCTAAGAATGTACCTGACTAGTAAGTATCTTAAAACCTATGGATTGCTATGTCTCTGTAAGAGAATCAAGCGTGTGTACAGGGGCATAAACGCAGCAGTGATAGGACTGGAGAGGTTCGGTGAGCAAATGAAGACCCTTTGAAGTCATATTGCATGGTACCCATTCCATGGGTCTCAACTCTCCAGGTTTAAGGGATTCTTCCTTCAGCTAAAACATGCATGTGGAACCCAGAGTATGATCAACCGTGTGATCGGGAGACGTGTTCAAATATGTCTCAGTTTTAGTCCCCTGGTACTCGGGTGCAACATTCCAGATGCTTTACTAACACTCTCCCGACTTGGAGAGTCAGTGCCTTTAACCTCCTGTTTGCCCTAGTTTGCAATTTCTGTGGAAGATGAACAGGAATAGGGAGAACCAATGAGAGACTAGCTGGAGGTGTCTGGACGGGCAAATTTAACTCTCATTTCCCACCAGGAAGAGGAATGAACCAAAGGCTCAGCGTGCCGTGCCGGAACCAGATTAGGGCCTGAAGCAATCCTGTGGTGTTGTGGCCAGCTCACAAGAAAGCGAGTTGAAGAAAGGAGCTCAGGGGCACTGTAATTCACAAACCTGCAGAATTATAAATGACAGCTATCGTCCAAAAATATACTGAAGTAAGGCTGCCAAGAGGACTTGAAAGCGGGGCAGAATTGCAGGAAACCGATTTCAGGAGGTAGCCTGGAATTGCATTGAAAGCATAGGAAAAGAGGCAGAACGTCCACAATGATGTACTTGGCCAAAAAGGGCGTATGCGTTTTTTCCTGAATATATTCAGGAAAAAACGCATACGCCCTTTTTGGCCAACCAAGCAAGCTTGCAAAGGAAATCTGCACTACAATGAAGTCTCACTTCCCCCCGGGCAAAAGGGACATCTGAAAAAAGTGTAAAATCCAGAGGGCAGGACAGGCCATGCAGAACTGGGAGCCTTGTTATGCTGATGGGCGGGATGTAAATTGCCAACAGCCACTCGGGAGAAATGTATGGTGTTTCCTGAAATATCTAAAAAACAAAGCAACAGAGCCTAGGGCACTTCCACTTATGGTCCTATAGATTAAGGAAATTAAAATAAAAAAGACACAGCCACCTCAAAGTTTGGGACGGCTCTGTTTACAAGAACCTTGTTTATGGTTCAAGTTCAATATCGCAGAAAGTGAAAAATGGATAAAGAAGTTGTGGTACTTACGTACAATGCAATATCACTCAGCAATGAAATCTATGTCATCAGGCCCGTAGCAGCATAATGAGTGGATTCAGGTATGATGATTCTAACTGAAATAAGTCACACAGAAAAAGAAACATCATAAGATATCACTAATACACGGAATGTAAACTTGGCTACACAGGAACTGGATTACAAAACAGAAGAGGGTCTCAAATGTAGAAAACCAACTTATGCTGGCTTAAGGGGAAAGGTGAGTTGGGGTGCTGCATAAAACCAGAGATTGAAATGAGCACAGATAAAGTTCCTTAAGCCAAGTATGGAATAGACAAGAGCTACTCCTTGCTCAACGAAATGGACTCAACACCCCATATTAAACGCCTAAGAATGTACCTGAGTAGTAAGTATCTTAAAACCTATGGATTGCTATGTCTCCGAAAGAGAAACAAGCATGTGTACAGGGGCATAAACGCAGCAGTGATAGGGTTGGAGATGTTCGGTGAGCAAATGAAGACCCTTTGAAGTCATATTGCATGGTACCCATTCCACGGGTCTCAACTCTCCAGGTTTAAGGGATTCTTCCTTCAGCTAAAACATGCATGTGGAACCCAGAGTATGATCAACCGTGTGATCGGGAGACGTGTTCCTATATGTCTCAGTTTTCGTCCCCTGGGACTCGGGTGCAACATTCCAGATGCTTTACTAACACTCTCCCGACTTGGAGAGTCAGTGCCTTTAACCTCCTGTTTGGCCCAGTTTGCAATTTCTGCGGAAGATGAACAGGAATAGGGAGAACCAATGAGAGACTAGCTGGAGGTGTCTGGACGGGCAAATTTAACTCTCATTTCCCACCAGGAAGAGGAATTAACCAAAGGCTCATCGTGTCGTGCCGGAACCAGACTAGGGCCTGAAGCAATCCTGCGGTGTTGCGGCCAGCTCACAAGAAAGCGAGTTGAAGAAAGGAGCTCAGGGGCACTGTAATTCACAAACCTGCAGAGTTATAAATGACAGCTATCGTCCAAAAATATACTGAAGTAAGGCTGCCAAGAGGACTTGAATGCGGGGCAGAATTGCAGGAAACCGATTTCAGGAGGTAGACTGGAATTGCATTTAAAGCAGAGGAAAAGAGACAGAACGTCGACAATGATGCACTTGACCAAAAAGGGCGTATGCGTTTTTTCCTGAATATATTCAGGAAAAAACGCATACGCCCTTTTTGGCCAACCAAGCAAGCTTGCAAAGGAAATCTGCACTACAATGAAGTCTCACTTCCCCCCGGTCAAAAGGGCCATCTGAAAAAAGTGTAAAATCCAGAAAGGCAGGACAGGCCATGGAGAACTGGGAGCCTTGTTATGCTGATGGGCGGGATGTAAATTGCCAACAGCCACTGGGGAGAAGTGTATGGTGTTTCCTGTAACATCTAAAAAACAAAGCAAAAGAGCCTAGGGCACTTCCACTTATGGTCCTATAGCTTAGGGAAATTAAAATCAAAAAGACACAGCCACCCCAAAGTTTGGGATGGCTCTGTTTACAAGAACCTCGTTTACGGTACACGTTCAATATCACAGAAAGTGAAAAATGGATAAAAATATTGTGGTACTTACGTACAATGCAATATCACTCAGCAATGAAATCTATGTCATCAGGCCCGTAGCAGCATAATGAGTGGATTCAGGTATGATGATTCTAAGTGAAATAAGTCACACAGAAAAAGAAACATCATAAGATATCACTAATACACGGAATGTAAACTTGGCTACACAGGAACTGGATTACAAAACAGAAGTGGGTCTCAAATTTAGAAAACCAACTTATGCTTGCTTAAGGGGAAAGGTGAGTTGGGGTGCTGCATAAAACCAGAGATTGAAATGAGCACAGATAAAGTTCCTTAAGCCAAGTATGGAATAGACAAGAGCTACTCCTTGCTCAACGAAATGGACTCAACACCCCATATTAAACGCCTAAGAATGTACCTGAGTAGTAAGTATCTTAAAACCTATGGATTGCTATGTCTCCGAAAGAGAATCAAGCGTATGTACAGGGTCATAAACACAGCAGTGATAGGATTGGAGAGGTTCGGTGAGCAAATGAAGACCCTTTGAAGTCATATTGCATGGTACCCATTCCACGGGTCTCAACTCTCCAGGTTTAAGGGATTCTTCCTTCAGCTAAAACATGCATGTGGAACCCACAGTATGATCAACCGTGTGATCAGGAGACGTGTTCCAATATGTCTCAGTTCTCATTCCCTGCTACTCGGTGCAACATTCCAGATGCTTTACTAACACTCTCCCGACTTGGAGAGTCAGTGCCTTTAACCTCCTGTTTGGCCCAGTTGGCAATTTCTGCAGAAGATGAACAGGAATAGGGAGAAACAATGAGAGACTAGCTGGAGGTGTCTGGACGGGCAAATTTAACTCTCATTTCCCACCAGGAAGAGGAATTAACCAAAGGCTCAGCGTGCCGTGCCGGAACCAGATTAGGGCCTGAAGCAATCCTGCGGTGTTGCGGCCAGCTCACAAGAAAGCGAGTTGAAGAAAGGAGCTCAGGGGCACTGTAATTCACAAACTTGCAGAGTTATAAATGACAGCTATCCTCCAAAAACATACTGAAGTAAGGCTGCCAAGAGGACTTGAAAGTGGGGCAGAATTGCAGGAAACTGATTTCAAGAGGTAGACTGGAATTGCATTTAAAGCATAGGAAAAGAGGCAGAACGTCCACAATGATGCACTTGGCCAAAAAGGGCGTATGCGTTTTTTCCAGAATATATTCAGGAAAAAACGCATACGCCCTTTTTGGCCAACCAAGCAAGCTTGCAAAGGAAATCTGCACTACAATGAAGTCTCACTTCCCCCGGTCAAAAAGGCCATCTGAAAAAAGTGTAAAATCCAGAAAGGCAGGACAGGCCATGGAGAACTGGGAGCCTTGTTATGCTGATGGGCGGGATGTAAATTGCCAACAGCCACTCCGGAGAAGTGTATGGTGTTTCCTGAAACATCTAAAAAACAAAGCAACAGAGCCTACGGCACTTCCACTTATGGTCCTATAGCTTAGGGAAATTAAAATCAAAAAGACACAGCCACCCCAAAGTTTGGGACGGCTCTGTTTACAAGAACTTCATTTACGGTACAAGTTCAATATCGCAGAAAGTGAAAAATGGATAAACAAGTTGTGGTACTTACGTACAATGCAATATCACTCAGCATGAAATCTATGTCATCAGGCCCGTAGCAGCATAATGAGTGGATTCAGGTATGATGATTCTAACTGAAATAAGTCACACAGAAAAAGAAACATCATAAGATATCACTAATACACGGAATGTAAACTTGGCTACACAGGAACTGGATTACAAAACAGAAGAGGGTCTCAAATTTAGAAAACCAACTTATGCTTGCTTAAGGGAAAAGGTGAGTTTGGGTGCTGCATAAAACCAGAGATTGAAATGAGCACAGATAAAGTTCCTTAAGCCAAATATGGAATAGACAAGAGCTACTCCTTGCTCAATGAAATGGACTCAACACCCCATATTAAACGCCTAAGAATGTACCTGAGTAGTAAGTATCTTAAAACCTATGGATTGCTATGTCTCCGAAAGAGAATCAAGCGTATGTACAGGGTCATAAACACAGCAGTGATAGGAATGGAGAGGTTCGGTGAGCAAATGAAACCCTTTGAAGTCATATTGCATGGTACCCATTCCACGGGTCTCAACTCTCCAGGTTTAAGGGATTCTTCCTTCAGCTAAAACATGCATGTGGAACCCAGAGTATGATCAACCGTGTGATCAGGAGACGTGTTCCAATATGTCTCAGTTCTCATTCCCTGCTACTCGGTGCAACATTCCAGATGCTTTACTAACACTCTCCCGACTTGGAGAGTCAGTGCCTTTAACCTCCTGTTTGGCCCAGTTGGCAATTTCTGCAGAAGATGAACAGGAATAGGGAGAAACAATGAGAGACTAGCTGGAGTTTTGTGGATGGGCAAATTTAACTCTCATTTCCCACCAGGAAGAGGAATTAACCAAAGGCTCAGCGTGCCGTGCCGGAACCAGATTAGGGCCTGAAACAATCCTGCGGTGTTGCGGCCAGCTCACAAGAAAGCGAGTTGAAGAAAGGAGCTCAGGGGCACTGTAATTCAGAAACCTGCAGAGTTATAAATGACAGCTATCGTCCAAAAATATACTCAAGTAAGGCTGCCAAGAGGACCTGAAAGCGGGGTAGAATTGCAGGAAACCGATTTCAGGAGGTACAGTGGAATTGCATTTAAAGCATAGAAAAAGAAGCAGAACATCGACAATGATGCAGTTGGCCAAAAAGGGAGTATGCGTTTTTTCCTGAATATATTCAGGAAAAAACGCATATGCACTTTTTGGCCAACCAAGCAAGCTTGAAAGGAAATCTGCACTACAATGAAGTCTCCCTTCCCCCCTGTCAAAAGGGCCATCTGAATAAAGTGTAAAATCCAGAAAGGTAGGACAGGCCATGGAGATCTGGGAGCCTTGTTATGCTGATGGGCGGGATGTAAATTACCAACAACCACTTGAGAGAAGTGTATGGTGTTTCCTGAAACATCTAAAAAACAAAGCAACAGAGCATAGGGCACTTCCACTTATGGTCCTATAGCTTAGGGAAATTAAAATCAAAAAGACACAGCCACCCCAAAGTGTGGGACGGTTCTGTTTACAAGAACATCATTTACGGTACAAGTTCAATATCGCAGAAAGCGAAAAATGGATAAAGATGTTGTGGTACTTACGTACAATGCAATATCTCTCAGCAATGAAATCTATGTCATCAGGTCCATGGAAGCATAATGAGTGGATTCAGGTATGATGATTCTAACTGAAATAAGTCACACAGAAAAAGAAACATCATAAGATATCACTAATAAACGGAATGTAAACTTGGCTACACAGGAACTGAATTACAAAACAGAAGAGTGTCTCAAATTTAGAAAACTATCTTATGCTTGCTTAAGGGGAAAGGTGAGTTGGGGTGCTGCATAAAACCAGAGATTGAAATGAGCACAGATAAAGTTCCTTAAGCCAAATATGTAGTAGACAAGAGCTACTCCTTGCTCAACGAAATGGACTCAACACCCCATATTAAACGTCTAAGAATGTATCTGAGTAGTAAGTATCTTAAAACCTATGGATTGCTATGTCTCCAAAAGAGAATCAAGCATGTGTACAGGGGCATAAACGCAGCAGTGATAGGATTGCAGAGGTTCGGTGAGCAAATGAAGACTCTTTGAAGTCATATTGCATGGTACCCATTCCACGGGTCTCAACTCTCCAGTTTTATGGGATTCTTCCTTCAGATGAAACATGCATGTGGAGCCCAGAGTATGATCTACTGTATGACCGGGAGACGTGTTCAAATATGTCTCAGTTTTTGTCCCCTGGTACTCGGGTGCAACATGCCAGACGCTTTACTAACACTCTCCCGACTTGGAGAGTCAGTGCCTTTAAACTCCTGTTTGGCCCAGTTTGCAAATTCCGCGGAAGATGAACAGGAATAGGGAGAACCAATGAGAGACTAGCTGGAGGTGTGTGGACGGGCAAATTTTACTCCCATTTCCCACCAGGAAGAGGAATTAACCAAAGGCTCAGCGTGCCGTGCCGGAACCAGATTAGGGCATGAAGCAATCCTGCGGTGTTGCGGCCAGCTCACAAGAAAGCGAGTTGAAGAAAGGAGCTCAGGGACACTGTAATTCACAAACCTGCAGAGTTATAAATGACAACTATCGTCCAAAAATATACTGAAGTAAGGCTGCCAAGAGGACTTGAATGCGGGGCAGAATTGCAGGAAACCGATTTCAGGAGGTAGACTGGAATTGCATTCAAAGCATAGGAAAAGAGGCAGAACGTCCACAATGATGCACTTGGCCAAAAAGGGCGTATGCGTTTGTTCCTGAATATATTCAGGAACAAACGCATACGCCCTTTTTGGCCAACCAAGCAAGCTTGCAAAAGAAACCTGCACTACAATGAAGTCTCACTTCCCCCTGGTCAAAAGGGCCATCTGAGAAAAGTGTAAAAACCAGAAAGGCAGGACAGGCCATGGAGAACTGGGAGCCTTGTTATGCTGATGGGCGGGATGTAAATTGCCAACAGCCACTCGGGAGAAGTGTATGGTGTTTCCTGAAACATCTAAAAAACAAAGCAACAGAGCCTAGGGCACTTCCACTTATGGTCCTAGAGCTTAGGGAAATTAAAATCAAAAAGACACAGCCACCCCAAAGTTTGGTATGGCTCTGTTCACAAGAACCTCGTTTACGATACAAGTTCAATATCGCAGAATGTGAAAAATGGATAAAGAAGATGTGGTACTTACGTACAATGCAATAGCACTCAGCAATGAAATCTAAGTCATCAGGCCCATAGCAGCATAATGAGTGGATTCAGGTATGATGATTCTAACTGAAATAAGTCACACAGAAAAAGAAACAGCATAAGATATCACTAATACACGGAATGTAAACTTGGCTACACAGGAACTGGATTACAAAACAGAACAGGGTCTCAAATTTAGAAAACCAACTTATGCTTGCTTAAGGGGAAAGGTGAGTTGGGGTGCTGCATAAAACCAGAGATTGAAATGAGCACAGATAAAGTTCCTTAAGCCAAATATGTAAGAGACAGGAGCTATTCCTTGCTCAACGAAATGGGCTCAACACCCCATATTAAACGCCTAAGAATGTACCTGACTAGTAAGTATCTTAAAACCTATGGATTGCTATGTCTCCGATAGAGAATCAAGCATGTGTACAGGGGTATAAACGCAGCAGTGATAGGATTGGAGAGGTTCGGTGAGCAAATGAAGACCCTTTGAAGTCATATTGCATGGTACCCATTCCACGGGTCTCAACTCTCCAGGTTTAAGGGATTCTTCCTTCAGCTAAAACATGCATGTGGAACCCAGAGTATGATCAACTGTGTGATTGGGAGACGTGTTCCAATATGTCTCAGTTCTCATCCCCTGGTACTCGGGTGCAACATTCCAGAAGCTTTACTAACACTCTGCCAACTTGGAGAGTCAGTGCCTTTAACCTCCTGTTTGGCCCAGTTTGCAATTTCTGCGGAAGATGAACAGGAATAGGGAGGACCAATGAGAGAGTAGCTGGAGGTGTCTGGACGGGCAAATTTCACTCTCATTTCCCACAAGGAAGAGGAATTAACCAAAGGCTCAGTGTGCCGTGCCGGAACAAGATTAGCGCCTGAAGCAATCTTGCGGTGTTGCGGCCAGCTCACAAGAAAGCGAGTTGAAGAAAGGAGCTCAGGGACACTGTAATTCAGAAACCTGCAGAGTTATAAATGACAGCTATCGTCCAAAAATATACTCAAGTAAGGCTGCCAAGAGGACCTGAAAGCGGGGCAGAATTGCAGGATACCGATTTCAGGAGGTACACTGGAATTGCATTTAAAGCATAGAAAAAGAAGCAGAACATCGACAATGATGCACTTGGCCAAAAAGGGCGTATGCGTTTTTTCCTGAATATATTCAGGAAAAAACGCATATGCACTTTTTGGCCAACCAAGCAAGCTTGCAAAGGAAATCTGCACTACAATGAAGTCTCACTTCCCCCCTGTCAAAAGGGCCATCTGAAAAAAGTGTAAAATCCAGAAAGGCAGGACAGGCCATGGAGATCTGGGAGCCTTGTTATGCTGATGGGCGGGATGTAAATTGCCAACAACCACTTGAGAGAAGTGTATGGTGTTTCCTGAAACATCTAAAAAACAAAGCAACAGAGCATAGGGCACTTCCACTTATGGTCCTATAGCTTAGGGAAATTAAAATCAAAAAGACACAGCCACCCCAAAGTGTGGGACGGCTCTGTTTACAAGAACATCATTTACGGTACAAGTTCAATATCGCAGAAAGCGAAAAATGGATAAAGATGTTGTGGTACTTACGTACAATGCAATATCTCTCAGCAATGAAATCTATGTCATCAGGTCCATGGAAGCATAATGAGTGGATTCAGGTATGATGATTCTAACTGAAATAAGTCACACAGAAAAAGAAACATCATAAGATATCACTAATAAACGGAATGTAAACTTGGCTACACAGGAACTGAATTACAAAACAGAAGAGTGTCTCAAATTTAGAAAACTATCTTATGCTTGCTTAAGGGGAAAGGTGAGTTGGGGTGCTGCATAAAACCAGAGATTGAAATGAGCACAGATAAAGTTCCTTAAGCCAAATATGTAGTAGACAAGAGCTACTCCTTGCTCAATGAAATGGACTCAACACCCCATATTAAACGCCTAAGAATGTATCTGAGTAGTAAGTATCTTAAAACCTATGGATTGCTATGTCTCCGAAAGAGAATCAAGTGTGTGTACAGGGGCATAAACGCAGCAGTGATAGGATTGGAGAGGTTCGGTGAGCAAATGAAGACTCTTTGAAGTCATATTTCATGGTACCCATTCCACGGGTCTCAACTCTCCAGGTTTATGGGATTCTTCCTTCAGATGAAACATGCATGTGGAGCCCAGAGTATGATCTACTGTATGACCGGGAGACGTGTTCAAATATGTCTCAGTTTTTGTCCCCTGGTACTCGGGTGCAACATTCCAGACGCTTTACTAACACTCTCCCGACTTGGAGAGTCAGTGCCTTTAAACTCCTGTTTGGCCCAGTTTGCAAATTCCGCGGAAGATGAACAGGAATAGGGAGAACCAATGAGAGACAAGCTGGAGGTGTCTGGACGGGCAAATTTAACTCCCATTTCCCACCAGGAAGAGGAATTAACCAAAGGCTCAGCGTGCCGTGCCGGAACCAGATTAGGGCATGAAGCAATCCTGCGGTGTTGCGGCCAGCTCACAAGAAAGCGAGTTGAAGAAAGGAGCTCAGGGGCACTGTAATTCACGAACCTGCAGAGTTATAAATGACAACTATCGTCCAAAAATATACTGAAGTAAGGCTGCCAAGAGGACTTGAATGCGGGGCAGAATTGCAGGAAACCGATTTCAGGAGGTAGACTGGAATTGCATTCAAAGCATAGGAAAAGAGGCAGAACGTCCACAATGATGCACTTGGCCAAAAAGGGCGTATGTGTTTGTTCCTGAATATATTCAGGAACAAACGCATACGCCCTTTTTGGCCAAGCAAGCAAGCTTGCAAAAGAAACCTGCACTACAATGAAGTCTCACTTCCCCCTGGTCAAAAGGGCCATCTGAGAAAAGTGTAAAAACCAGAAAGGCAGGACAGGCCATGGAGAACTGGGAGCCTTGTTATGCTGATGGGCGGGATGTAAATTGCCAACAGCCACTCGGGAGAAGTGTATGGTGTTTCCTGAAACATCTAAAAAACAAAGCAACAGAGCCTAGGGCACTTCCACTTATGGTCCTATAGCTTAGGGAAATTAAAATCAAAAAGACACAGCCACCCCAAAGTTTGGTATGGCTCTGTTCACAAGAACCTCGTTTACGGTACAAGTTCAATATCGCAGAAAGTGAAAAATGGACAAAGAATTTGTGGTACTTACGTACAATGCAATATCACTCAGCAATGAAATCTATGTCATCAGGCCGATAGCAGCATGAGTGGATTCAGGTATGATGATTCTAACTGAAATAAGTCACACAGAAAAAGAAACATCATAAGATATCACTAATACACGGAATGTAAACTTGCTACACAGGAACTGAATTACAAAACAGAATAATGTCTCAAATTTAGAAAACCAACTTATGCTTGCTTAAGGGGAAAGGTGAGTTGGGGTGCTGCATAAAACCAGAGATTGAAATGAGCACAGATAAAGTTCCTTAAGCCAAATATGGAATAGACAAGAGCTACACCTTGCTCAACGAGATGGACTCAACACCCCAGATTAAACGCCGAAGTATGTACCTGAGTAGCAAGTATCTTAAAACCTATGGATTGCTATGTCTCCGAAAGAGAATCAAGCGTATGTACAGGGGCATAAACGCAGCAGTGATATGATTGGAGAGGTTCAGTGAGCAAATGAAGACCATTTGAAGTCATATTGCATGGTACCTATTCCACGGGTTTCAACTCTCCAGGTTTAAGGGATTCTTCCTTCAGCTAAAATACGCATGTGGAACCCAGAGTATGATCAACCATGTCATCCTGAGACGTGTTCAAATATGTCTCATTTCTCGTCACCTGTTACTAGGGTGCAACATTCCAGACGCTTTACTAACACTCTCCCGACTTGGAGAGTCAGTGCCTTTAACCTCCTGTTTGGCCCAGTTTGCAATTTCTGCGGAAGATGAACAGGAATAGGGAGGACCAATGAGAGAGTAGCTGGAGGTGTCTGGACGGGCAAATTTCACTCTCATTTCCCACAAGGAAGAGGAATTAACCAAAGGCTCAGTGTGCCGTGCCAGAACAAGATTAGCGCCTGAAGCAATCTTGCGGTGTTGCGGCCAGCTCACAAGAAAGCGAGTTGAAGAAAGGAGCTCAGGGGCACTGTAATTCAGAAACCTGCAGAGTTATAAATGACAGCTATCGTCCAAAAATATACTCAAGTAAGGCTGCCAAGAGGACCTGAAAGCGGGGCAGAATTGCAGGAAACCGATTTCAGGAGGTACACTGGAATTGCATTTAAAGCATAGAAAAAGAAGCAGAACATCGACAATGATGCACTTGGCCAAAAAGGGCGTATGCGTTTTTTCCTGAATATATTCAGGAAAAAACGCATATGCACTTTTTGGCCAACCAAGCAAGCTTGCAAAGGAAATCTGCACTACAATGAAGTCTCACATCCCCCCTGTCAAAAGGGCCATCTGAAAAAAGTGTAAAATCCAGAAAGGCAGGACAGGCCATGGAGATCTGGGAGCCTTGTTATGCTGATGGGCGGGATGTAAATTGCCAACAACCACTTGAGAGAAGTGTATGGTGTTTCCTGAAACATCTAAAAAACAAAGCAACAGAGCATAGGGCACTTCCACTTATGGTCCTATAGCTTAGGGAAATTAAAATCAAAAAGACACAGCCACCCCAAAGTGTGGGATGGCTCTGTTTACAAGAACATCATTTACGGTACAAGTTCAATATCGCAGAAAGCGAAAAATGGATAAAGATGTTGTGGTACTTACGTACAATGCAATATCTCTCAGCAATGAAATCTATGTCATCAGGTCCATGGAAGCATAATGAGTGGATTCAGGTATGATGATTCTAACTGAAATAAGTCACACAGAAAAAGAAACATCATAAGATATCACTAATAAACGGAATGTAAACTTGGCTACACAGGAACTGAATTACAAAACAGAAGAGTGTCTCAAATTTAGAAAACTATCTTATGCTTGCTTAAGGGGAAAGGTGAGTTGGGGTGCTGCATAAAACCAGAGATTGAAATGAGCACAGATAAAGTTCCTTAAGCCAAATATGTAGTAGACAAGAGCTACTCCTTGCTCAACGAAATGGACTCAACACCCCATATTAAACGCCTAAGAATGTATCTGAGTAGTAAGTATCTTAAAACCTATGGATTGCTATGTCTCCGAAAGAGAATCAAGCGTGTGTACAGGGGCATAAACGCAGCAGTGATAGGATTGGAGAGGTTCGGTGAGCAAATGAAGACTCTTTGAAGTCATATTGCATGGTACCCATTCCACGGGTCTCAACTCTCCAGGTTTATGGGATTCTTCCTTCAGATGAAACATGCATGTGGAGCCCAGAGTATGATCTACTGTATGACCGGGAGAGGTGTTCAAATATGTCTCAGTTTTTGTCCCCTGGTACTCGGGTGCAACATTCCAGACGCTTTACTAACACTCTCCCGACTTGGAGAGTCAGTGCCTTTAACCTCCTGCTTGGCCCAGTTTGCAATTTCTGCGAAAGATGAACAGGGATAGGGAGGACCAATGAGAGACAAGCTGGAGGTGTCTGGACGGGCAAATTTAACTCCCATTTCCCACCAGGAAGAGGAATTAACCAAAGGCTCAGCGTGCCGTGCCGGAACCAGATTAGGGCATGAAGCAATCCTGCGGTGTTGCGGCCAGCTCACAAGAAAGCGAGTTGAAGAAAGGAGCTCAGGGGCACTGTAATTCACGAACCTGCAGAGTTATAAATGACAACTATCGTCCAAAAATATACTGAAGTAAGGCTGCCAAGAGGACTTGAATGCGGGGCAGAATTGCAGGAAACCGATTTCAGGAGGTAGACTGGAATTGCATTCAAAGCATAGGAAAAGAGGCAGAACGTCCACAATGATGCACTTGGCCAGAAAGGGCGTATGTGTTTGTTCCTGAATATATTCAGGAACAAACGCATACGCCCTTTTTGGCCAAGCAAGCAAGCTTGCAAAAGAAACCTGCACTACAATGAAGTCTCACTTCCCCCTGGTCAAAAGGGCCATCTGAGAAAAGTGTAAAAACCAGAAAGGCAGGACAGGCCATGGAGAACTGGGAGCCTTGTTATGCTGATGGGCGGGATGTAAATTGCCAACAGCCACTCGGGAGAAGTGTATGGTGTTTCCTGAAACATCTAAAAAACAAAGCAACAGAGCCTAGGGCACTTCCACTTATGGTCCTATAGCTTAGGGAAATTAAAATCAAAAAGACACAGCCACCCCAAAGTTTGGTATGGCTCTGTTCACAAGAACCTCGTTTACGGTACAAGTTCAATATCGCAGAAAGTGAAAAATGGACAAAGAATTTGTGGTACTTACGTACAATGCAATATCACTCAGCAATGACATCTATGTCATCAGGCCCATAGCAGCATGAGTGGATTCAGGTATGATGATTCTAACTGAAATAAGTCACAGAGAAAAAGAAACATCATAAGATATCACTAATACACGGAATGTAAACTTGGCTACACAGGAACTGGATTACAAAACAAAACAGGGTCTCAAATTTAGAAAACCAACTTATGCTTGCTTAAGGGGAAAGGTGAGTTGGGGTGCTGCATAAAACCAGAGATTGAAATAAGCACAGATAAAGTCCCTTAAGACAAATATGTAAGCAAGCTACTCCTTGCTCAAAGAAATGGACTCAAAACCCCATATTAAACGCCTAAGAATGTACCTGACTAGTAAGTATCTTAAAACCTATGGATTGCTATGTCTCTGAAAGAGAATCAAGCATGTGTACAGGGACATAAATGCGTCAGTGATAGGATTGGAGAGGACCGGTGAGAAAATGAAGACCCTTTGAAGTCGTATTGCATGGTACCCATTCCACGGGTCTCAACTCTCCAGGTTTAAGGGATTCTTCCTTCAGCTAAAACATGCATGTGGAACCCAGAGTATGATCAACCATGTGTTCGGGAGACGTGTTCAAATATGTCTCAGTTCTCGTCCCCTGGTACTCGGGTGCAACATTCCAGAGGCTTTACTAACACTCTGCCGACTTGGAGAGTCAGTGCCTTTAACCTCCTGTTTGGCCCAGTTTGCAAATTCCGCGGATTATGAACAGCAATAGGGAGAACCAATGAGAGACTAGCTGGAGATGTCTGGACGGGCAAATTTAACTCTCATTTCCCACCAGGAAGAGGAATTAAGCAAAGGCTCAGCGTACCGTGCCGGAACCAGATTAGGGCCTGAAGCAATCCTGCGGTGTTGCGGCCAGCTCACAAGAAAGCGAGTTGAAGAAAGGAGCTCAGGGGCACTGTAATTCACAAACCTGCAGAGTTATAAATGACAGCTATCGTCCAAAAATATACTGAAATAAGGCTTCCAAGAGGACTTGAAAGCGGGGCAGAATGGCAGGAACCCGATTTCAGGAGGTAGTCTGGAATTGCATTTAAAGCATAGGAAAAGAGGCAGAACGTCGACAATGATGCACTTGGCCAAAAAGGGCGTATGCGTTTTTTCCTGAATATATTCAGGAAAAAACGCATACACCCTTTTTGGCCAACCAAGCAAGCTTGCAAAGGAAATCTGCACTACAATGAAGTCTCACTTCCCCCCGGTCAAAAGGGCCATCTGAAAAAAGTTTAAAATCCAGAAAGGTAGGACAGGCCATGGAGAACTGGGAGCCTTGTTATGCTGATGGGCGGGATGAAAATTGCCAACAGCCACTCGGGAGAAGTGTATGGTGTTTCCTGAAACATCTAAAAAACAAAGCAACAGAGCCTAGGGCACTTCCACTTATGGTCCTATAGCTTAGGGAAATTAAAATCAAAAAGACACAGCCACCCCAAAGTTTGGGACGGCTCTGTTTACAAGAATCTCGTTTACGGTACATGTTCAATATCGCAGAAAGTGAAAAATGGATAAAGAAGTTGTGGTACTCACGTAGAATGCAATATCACTCAGCAATGAAATCTATGTCATCTGGCCCATAGCACCATAATGAGTGGATTCAGGTATGATGATTCTCACTGAAATAAGTCACACAGAAAAAGAAACATCATAAGATATCACTAATACACGGAATGTAAACTTGGCTACACAGGAACTGGATTACAAAACAGAACAGAGTCTCAAATTTAGAAAACCAACTTATGCTTGCTTAAGGGGAAAGGTGAGTTGGGGTGCTACATAAAACCAGAGATTGAAATGAGCACAGATAAATTTCCTTAAGCCAAATATGGAATAGACAAGAGCTACTCCTTGCTCAACGAAATGGACTCAACACCCCATATTAAACGCCTAAGAATGTACCTGACTAGTAAGTATCTTAAAACCTATGGATTGCTATGTCTCCAAAAGAGAATCAAGCGTGTGTACAGGGGCATAAACGCAGCAGTGATAGGATTGGAGAGGTTCGGTGAGCAAATGAAGACCCTTTGAAGTCATATTGCATGGTACTCATTCCACGGGTCTCAACTCTCCAGCTTTAAGGGATTCTTCCTTCAGCTGAAACATGCATTTGGAACCCAGAGTATGATCAACCGTGTGATTGGGAGACGTGTTCAAATATGTCTCAGTTTTCGACCGCTGGTACTCAGGTGCAACATTCCAGATGTTTTACTAACACTCTCCCGACTTGGAGAGTCAGTGCCTTTAACCTCCTGCTTGGCCCAGTTTGCAATTTCTGCGGAAGATGAACAGGGATAGGGAGAACCAATGAGAGACTAGCTGGAGGTGTCTGGACGGGCAAATTTAACTCTCATTTCCCACCAGGAAGAGCAATTAAGCAAAGGCTCAGCGTGCCGTGCCGGAACCACATTAGGGCCTGAAGCAATCCTGCGGTGTTGCGGCCAGCTCACAAGAAAGCGAGTTGAAGAAAGGAGCTCAGGGGCACTGTAATTCACAAACCTGCAGAGTTATAAATGACAGCTATCGTCCAAAAATATACTGAAGTAAGGCTGCCAAGAGGACTTGAAAGCGGGGCAGAATTGCAGGCAACAGATTTCAGGAGGTAGACTGGAATTGCATTTAAAGCATAGGAAAAGAGGCAGAATGTCGACAATGATGCACTTGGCCAAAAAGGGCGTATGCGTTTTTTCCTGAATATATTGAGGAAAAAACGCATACGCTCTTTTTGGCCAACCAAGCAAGCTTGCAAAGGAAATCTGCACTACAATGAAGTCTCACTTCCCCCCGGTCAAAAGGCCCATCTGAAAAAAGTGTAAAATCTAGAAAGGCAGGACAGGCCATGGAGAACTGGGAGCCTTGTTATGCTGATGGGCGGGATGTAAATTGCCAACAGCCACTCGGGAGAAGTGTATGGTGTTTCCTGAAACATCTAAAAAACAAAGCAACAGGGCCTAGGGCACTTCCACTTATAGTCCTATAGCTTATGGAAATTAAAATAAAAAAGACACAGCCACCCCAAAGTTTGGGACCTCTCTGTTTACAAGAACCTCATTTACGGTAGAAGTTCAATATCGCAGAAAGTGAAAAATGGATAAAGAAGTTGTGGTAGTTACGTACAATGCAATATCACTCAGCAATGAAATCTATGTCATCAGGCCCGTAGCAGCATAGACTGGATTCAGGTATGATGATTCTCACTGAAATAAGTCACACAGAAAAAGAAACATCATAAGATATCACTAATACACGGAATGTAAACTTGGCTACACAGGAACTGGATTACAAAACAGAAGAGGGTCTCAAATTTAGAAAACCAACTTATGCTTGCTTAAGGGGAAAGGTGAGTTGGGGTGCTACATAAAACCAGAGATTGAAATGAGCACAGATAAAGTTCCTTAAGCCAAATATGGAATAGACAAGAGCTACTCCTTGCTCAACGAAATGGACTCAACACCCCATATTAAACGCCTAAGAATGTACCTGACTAGTAAGTATCTTAAAACCTATGGATTGCTATGTCTCCGAAAGAGAATCAAGCATGTGTACAGGGGCATAAACGCAGCAGTGATAGGATTGGAGAGGTTCGGTGAGCAAATGAAGACCCTTTGAAGTCATATTGCATGGTACCCATTCCACGGGTCTCAACTCTCCAGCTTTAAGGGATTCTTCCTTCAGCTGAAACATGCATGTGGAACCCAGAGTATGATCAACCGTGTGATTGGGAGACGTGTTCAAATATGTCTCAGTTTTCGTCCGCTGGTACTCAGGTGCAACATTCCAGACGCTTTACTAACACTCTCCCGACTTGGAGAGTCAGTGCCTTTAACCTCCTGCTTCGCCCAGTTTGCAATTTCTGCGGAAGATGAACAGGGATAGGGAGAACCAATGAGAGACTAGCTGGAGGTGTCTGGACGGGCAAATTTAACTCTCATTTCCCACCAGGAATAGCAATTAAGCAAAGGCTCAGCGTGCCGTGCCCGAACCAGATTAGGGCCTGAAGCAATCGTGCGGTGTTGCGGCCAGCTCACAAGAAAGCGAGTTGAAGAAAGGAGCTCAGGGGCACTGTAATTCACAAACCTGCAGAGTTATAAATGACAGCTATCGTCCAAAAATATACTGAAGTAAGGCTGCCAAGAGGACTTGAAAGCGGGGCAGAATTGCAGGAAACCGATTTCAGGAGGTAGACTGGAATTGCATTTAAAGCATAGGAAAAGAGGCAGAACGTCGACAATGATGCACTTGGCCAAAAAGGGCGTATGCGTTTTTTCCTGAATATATTCAGGAAAAAACGCATACGCCCTTTTTGGCCAACCAAGCAAGCTTGCAAAGGAAATCTGCACTACAATGAAGTCTCACTTCCCCCTGGTCAAAAGGGCCATCTGAAAAAAGTGTAAAATCCAGAAAGGCAGGACAGGCCATGGAGAACTGGGAGCCTTGTTATGCTGATGGGCGGGATGTAAATTGCCAACAGCCACTCGGGAGAAGTGTATGGTGTTTCCTGAAACATCTAAAAAACAAAGCAACAGAGCCTAGGGCACTTCCACTTATTGTCCTATAGCTTAAGGAAATTAAAATAAAAAAGACACAGCCACCCCAAAGTTTGGGATGGCTCTGTTTACAAGAACCTCGTTTACGGTACAAGTTCAATATCACAGAAAGTGAAAAATGGATAAAGCAGTTGTGGTACTTACTTACAATGCAATATCACTCAGCAATGAAATCTATGTCATCAGGCCCGTAGCAGCATAATGAGTGGATTCAGGTATGATGATTCTAACTGAAATAAGTTACACAGAAAAAGAAACATCATAAGATATCACTAATACATGGAATGTAAACTTGGCTACACACGACCTGGATTACAAAACAGAAGAGGGTCTCAAATTTAGAAAACCAACTTATGCTTGCTTAAGGGGAAAGGTGAGTTGGGGTGCTGCATAAAACCAGAGATTGAAATGAGCACAGATAAAGTTCCTTAAGCCAAACATGTAATAGACAAGAGCTACTCCTTGCTCAACGAAATGGACTCAACACCCCATATTAAACGCCTAAGAATGTACCTGACTAGTAAGTATCTTAAAACCTATGGATTGCTGTGTCTCCAAAAGAGAATCAAGCGTGTGTACAGGGGCATAAACGCAGCAGTGATAGGATTGGAGAGGTTCGGTGAGCAAATGAAGCCCCTTGGAAGTCATATTGCATGGTACCCATTCCACGGGTCTCAACTCTCCAGGTTTAAGGGATTCTTCCTTCAGCTAAAGCATGCATTGGAACCCAGAGTATGATCAATCATGTGATCGGGAGACGTGTTCCAATATGTCTCAGTTCTCGTCCCCTGGTACTCGGGTGCAACATTGCAGATGCTTTACAAACACTCTCCCGACTTGGAGAGATAGTGCCTTTAACCTTTTTGGCCCACTTTGCAATTTCTGCGGAAGATGAACAGGAATAGGGAGAACCAATGAGAGAGTAGCTGGAGGTGTCTGGATGGGCAAATTTAACTCTCATTTCCCACCAAGAAGAGGAATTAAGCAGAGGCTCAGCGTGCCGTGCCGGAACCAGATTAGGGCCTGAAGCAATCCTGCGGTGTTGCGGCCAGCTCACAAGAAAGCGAGTTGAAGAAAGGAGCTCAGGGGCACTGTAATTCAGAAACATGCAGAGTTATAAATGACAGCTATCGTCCAAAAATATACTGAAGTAAGCCTGCCAAGAGGACTTCAAAGCGGGGCAGAATTGCAGGAAACCGATTTCAGGAGGTAGACTGGAATTGCATTTAAAGCATAGGAAAAGAGGCAGAACGTCCACAATGATGCACTTGGCCAAAAAGGGCGTATGCGTTTTTTCCTGAATATATTCAGGAAAAAACGCATACGCCCTTTTTGGCCAACCAAGCAAGCTTGCAAAGGAAATCTGCACTACATTGAAGTCTCACTTCCCTCCCGGTCAAAAGGACCATCTGAAAAAAGTGTAAAATCCAGAAAGGCAGGACAGGCCATGGAGAACTGGGAGCCTTGTTATGCTGATGGGCGGGATGTAAATTGCCAACAGTCACTGGGGAGAAGTGTATGGTGTTTCCTGAAACATATAAAAAACAAAGCAACAGAGCCTAGGGCACTTCCACTTATTGTCATATAGCTTAGGGAAATTAAAATCAAAAAGACACAGCCACCCCAAAGTTTGGGACGGCTCTGTTTACAAGAACCTCGTTTACGGTACAAGTTCAATATCGCAGAAAGCGAAAAATGGATAAAGAAGTTGTGGTACTTACGTACAATGAAATATCACTCAGCAATGAAATCTATGTCATCATTCCCGTAGCAGCATAATGAGTGGATTCAGGTATGATGATTCTCACTGAAATAAGTCACACAGAAAAAGAAACGTCATAAGATATCACTAATACACGGAATGTAAACTTGGCTACACAGGCACTGAATTACAAAACAGAACAGGGTCTCAAATTTAGAAAACCAACTTATGCTTGCTTAAGGGGAAAGGTGAGTTGGGGTGCTGCATAAAACCAGAGATTGAAATGAGCACAGATAAAGTTCCTTAAGCCAAATATGTAATATACAAGAGCTACTCCTTGCTCAACGAAATGGACTCAACACCCCATATTAAACGCCTAAGAATGTACCTGACTAGTAAGTATCTTAAAACCTATGGATTGCTATGTCTCCGAAAGAGAACCAAGCGTGTGTACAGGGGCATAAACGCAGCAGTGATAGGATTGCAGAGGTTCGGTGAGCAAATGAAGACCCTTTGAAGTCATATTGCATGGTACCCATTCCACGGGTCTCAACTCTCCAGGTTTAAGGGATTCTTCCTTCAGCTAAAACATGCATGTGGAACCCAGAGTATGATCAACCGTGTGATCGGGAGACGTGTTCCAATATGTCTCAGTCCTCCTCCCCTTGTACTCGGGTGCAACATTCCACACGCTTTAGTAACACACTCCCGATTTGGAGAGTCAGTGCCTTTAACCTCCTGTTTGGCCCAGTTTGCAATTTCCGCGGAAGATGAACAGGAAGAGGGAGAACCAATGAGAGACTAGCTGGAGGTGTCTGGACGGGCAAATTTAACTCTCATTTCCAACCAGGAAGAGGATTAACCAAAGGCTCAGCGTGCCGTGCCGGAACCAGATTAAGGCTTGAAGCAATCCTGCGGTGTTGTGGCCAGCTCACAAGAAAGCGAGTTGAAGAAAGGAGCTCAGGGGCACTGTAATTCACAAACATGCAGAGTTATAAATGACAGCTATCGTCCAAAAATTATACTGAAGTAACGCTGCCAAGAGGACTTGAAAGTGGGCCAGAAATGCAGTAAACTGATTTAAGGAGGTAGACTGGAATTGCATTTAAAGCACAGGAAAAGAGGCAGAACGTCGACAATGATGCACTTGGCCAAAAAGGGCGTATGCGTTTCTTCCTGAATATATTCAGGAAAAAACGCATATGCCCTTTTTGGCCAACCAAGCAAGCTTGCAAAGGAAATCTGCACTACAATGAAGTCTCACTTCCCCCGGGTCAAAAGGGCAATCTGAAAAAAGTGTAAAATCCAGAAAGGCAGGACAGGCCATGGAGAACTGGAAGCCTTGTTATGCTGATGGGTGGGATGTAAATTGCCAACAGTCACTCGGGAGAAGTGTATGGTGTTTCCTGAAACATCTAAAAAACAAAGCAACAGAGCCTAGGGCACTTCCACTTATGGTCCTATAGCTTAGGGAAATTAAAATAAAAAAGACACATCCACCCCAAAGTTTGGGACGGCTCTGTTTACAAGAACCTCATTTACGGTACAAGTTCAATATCGCAGAAAGTGAAAAATGGACAAAGAATTTGTGGTAGTTACGTACAATGCAATATCACTCAGCCATGAAATCTATGTCATCAGGCCCTTAGCAACATAATGAGTGGATTCAGGTATGATGATTCTAACGGAAATAAGTCACACAGAAAAGAAACATCATAAGATATTACTAATACACGGAATGTAAACTTGGCTACAGAGGAACTGGATTACAAAACAGAACAGTGTCTCAAATGTAGAAAACCAACTCATGCTTGCTTAAGGGGAAAGGTGAGTTGGGGTGCTGCATAAAACCAGAGAATGAAATGAGCACAGATAAAGTTCCTTAAGCCAAATATGTAATAGACAAGAGCTACTCCTTGCTCAACGAAATCGACTCAACACCCCATATTAAACGCGTAAGAATGTACCAGACTAGTAAGTATCCTAAAACCTATGGATCGCTATGTCTCCAAAAGAGAATCAAGCATGTGTACAGGGGCATAAACACAGCAGTGATAGGACTGGAGAGGTTCGGTGAGCAAATGAAGACCCTTTGAAGTCATATTGCATGGTACCCATACCAAGGGTCTCAACTCTCCAGGTTTAAGGGATTCTTCCTTCAGCTAAAACATGCATGTGGAACCCAGAGTATGATCAACCATGTGTTCGGGAGACGTGTTCAAATATGTCTCAGTTCTCGTCCCCTGGTACTCGGGTGCAACATTCCAGACGCTTTACTAACACTCTCCCGACTTGGAGAGTCAGTGCCTTTAACCTCCTGTTTGGCCCAGTTTGCAAATTCTGCGGAAGATGAACAGGAATAGGGAGAACCAATGAGAGACTAGCTGGAGGTGTCCGGACAGGCAAATTTAACTCTCATTTCCCACCAGGAAGAGGAATTAAACAAAGGCTCAGCGTGCCGTGCCGGAACCAGATTAGGGCCTGAAGCAATCCTGCGGTGTTGCGGGCAGCTCACAAGATAGCGAGTTGAAGAAAGGAGCTCAGGGGCACTGTAATTCACAAACCTGCAGAGTTATAAATGACAGCTATCGTCCAAAAATATACTGAAGTAAGGCTGCCAAGAGGACTTGAAAGCGGGGCAGAATAGCAGGAAACCAATTTCAGGAGGTAGACTGGAATTGCATTTAAAGCATAGGAAAAGAGGCAGAACGTCGACAATGATGCACTTGGCCTAAAAGGGCGTATGCATTTATTCCTGAATATATTCAGGAAAAAATGCATACTCACTTTTTGGCCAACCAAGCAAGCTTGCAAAGGAAATCTGCACTACAATGAAGTCTCACTTCCCCCCGGTCACAAGGGCCATTTGAAAAATGTGTAAAATCCAGAAAGGCAGGACAGGCCATGGAGAACTTGGAGCCTTGTTATGCTGATGGGCGGGATGTAAATTGCCAACAGCCACTGGGGAGAAGTGTACGGTGTTTCCTGAAACTTCTAAAAAACAAAGCAACAGAGCCTAGGGCACTTCCACTTATGGTCCTATAGCTTAGGGAAATTAAAATCAAAAAGACACAGCCACCCCAAATTTGGGACGGCTCTGTTTACCAGAACCTCATTTACGGTACAAGTTCAATATCGCAGAAAGTGAAAAATAGATAAAGAAGTTGTGGTACTTACGTACAACGCAATATCATTCAGCAATGAAATCTATGTCATCAGGCCCATAACAGCATAATGAGTGGATTCAGGTATGATGATTCTAACTGAAATAAGTCACACAGAAAAAGAAACATCATAAGATATCACTAATACACGGAATGTAAACTTGCTACACAGGAACTGAATTACAAAACAGAATAAGGTCTCAAATTTAGAAAACCAACTTATGCTTGCTTAAGGGGAAAGGTGAGTTGGGGTGCTGCATAAAACCAGAGATTGAAATGAGCACAGATAAAGTTCCTTAAGCCAAATATGGAATAGACAAGAGCTACTCCTTGCTCAACGAGATGGACTCACCACCCCATATTAAACGCCGAAGTATGTACCTGACTAGTAAGTATCTTAAAACCTATGGATTGCTATGTCTCCGAAAGAGAATCAAGCGTATGTACAGGGGCATAAAAGCAGCAGTGATACGATTGGAGAGGTTCAGTGAGCAAATGAAGACCCTTTGAAGTCATATTGCATGGTACCTATTCCACGGGTCTCAACTCTCCAGGTTTAAGGGATTCTTCCTTCAGGTAAAATATGCATGTGGAACCCAGAGTATGATCAACCGTGTGATCCTGACACGTGTTCAAATATGTCTTATATCTCGTCACCTGTTACTCGGGTGCAACATTCCAGACGCTTTACTAATACTCTCCCGACTTGGAGAGTCAGTGCGTTTAACCTCCTGTTTCGCCCAGTTTTCAATTTCTGTGGAAGATGAACAGGAATAGGGAGGACCAATGAGACACTAGTTGGAGGTGCCTGGACGGGCAAATTTAACTCTCATTTCCCACCAGGAAGAGGAATTAACCAAAGGCTCAGCGTGCCGTGCCGGAACCAGATTAGGGCCTGAAGCAATCCTGCGGTGTTGCGGCCAGCTCACAAGAAAGCGAGTTGAAGAAAGGAGCTCAGGGGCACTGTAATTCACAAACCTGCAGAGTTATAAATGACAGCTATCGTCCAAAAATATACTGAAGTAAGGCTGCCAAGAGGACTTGAAAGCGGGGCAGAATTGCAGGAAACTGATTTCAGGAGGTAGACTGGAATTGCATTTAAAGCATAGGAAAAGAGGCAGAACGTCCACAATGATGCACTTGGCCAAAAAGGGCGTATGCGTTTTTTCCTGAATATATTCAGATAAAAACTCAAACACTCTTTTTGGCCAACCAAGCAAGCTTGCAAAAGAAATCTGCACTACAATGAAGTCTCCATTCTCCCCGGTCAAAAGGGCCATCTGAAAAATGTGTAAAATCCAGAAAGGCAGGACAGACCATGGAGAACTGGGAGCCTTGTTATGCTGATGGGCGGGATGTACATTGCCAACAGCAACTCAGGAGAAGTGTATGGTGTTTCCTGAAACATCTAAAAAACAAAGCAACAGAGCCTAGGGCACTTCCACTTATGGTCCTATAGCTTAGGGAAATTAAAATAAAAAAGACACAGCGACCCCAAAGTTTGGGACCTCTCTGTTTACAAGAACCTCGTTTACGGTAGAAGTTCAATATCGCAGAAAGCGAAAAATGGATAAAGAAGTTGTGGTACTTAAGTACAATGCAATATCACTCAGCAATGAAATCTATGTCATCAGGCCCATAGCAGCATAATGAGTGGATTCAGGTATGATGATTCTAACTGAAATAAGTCACACAGAAAAAGTAACATAAGATATCACTAATACACGGAATGTAAACTTGGCTACACAGGAACTGGATTACAAAACAGAACAGTGTCTCAAATGTAGAAAACCAACTCATGCTTGCTTAAGGTGAAAGGTGTGTTGGGGTGCTGCATAAAACCAGAGATTGAAATGAGCACAGATAAAGTTCCTTAAGCCAAATATGGAATAGACAAGAGCTACTCCTTGCTCAACGAGATGGACTCAACACCCCATATTAAACGCCTAAGAATGTACCTGACTAGTAAGTATCTTAAAACCTATGGATTGCTATGTCTCCGAAAGAGAAACAAGCGTGTGTACAGGGGCATAAACGCAGCAGTGATAGGATTGGAGAGGTACGGTGAGCAAATGAAAACCCTTTGAAGTCATATTGTATGGTACCCATTCCACGGGTCTCAACTCTCCAGTTTTAAGGGATTCTTCCTTCAGCTAAAACATGCATGTGGAACCCAGAGTATGATCAACCGTGTGATCGGGAAACGTGTTCCAATATGTCTCAGTTTTCGTCCCCTGGTACTCTGGTGCAGCATTCCAGACGCTTTACTAACACTCTCCAGACTTGGAGAGTCAGTGCCTTTAACCTCCTGTTTGGCCCAGTTTGCAATTTCCGCGGAAGATGAACAGGAATAGGGAGGACCAATGAGAGACTAGCTGGAGGTTTCTGGACGTGCAAATTTAACTCTCATTTCCCACCAGGAAGAGGAATTAACCAAAGGCTCAGCGTGTCGTGCTGGAACCAGATTAGGGCCTGAAGCAATCCTGCGGTGTTTCGGCCAGCTCACAAGAAAACGAGTTGAAGAAAGGAGCTCAGGGGCACTGTAATTCACAAACCTGCAGAGTTATAAATGACAGCTATTGTCCAAAAATATACTGAAGTAAGGCTGCCAAGAGGACTTGAAAGCGGGGCAGAATTGCAGGAAACTGATTTCAGGAGGTAGACTGGAATTGCATTTAAAGCATAGGAAAAGAGGCAGAACGTGGACAATGATGCACTTGGCCACAAAGGGCGTATGCATTTTTTCCTGAATATATTCAGGAAAAAACGCATACGCACTTTTTGGCCAACCAAGCAAGCTTGCAAAGGAAATCTGCACTACAATGAAGTCTCACTTTCCCCTGGTCAAAAGGACCATCTGAAAAAAGTGTAAAATCCAGAAAGGCAGGACAGGCCATGGAGAACTGGGAGCCTTGTTATGCTGATGGGCGGGATGTAAATTGCTAACCGCCACTGGGGAGAAGTGTATGGTGTTTCCTGAAACATCTAAAAAACAAAGCAACAGAGCCTAGGGCACTACCACTTATGGTCCTATAGCATAGGGAAATTAAAATCAAAAAGACACAGCCACCCCAAAGTTTGGGACGGCTCTGTTTACAAGAAACTCGTTTACGGTACAAGTTCAATATCACAAAAAGTGAAAAATGGATAAAGAAGTTGTGGTACTTACGTACAATGCAATATCACTCAGCATTGAAATCTTTGTCATCATGCCCGTAGCAGCATAGAGTGGATTCAAGTATGATGATTCTAACTGAAATAAGTCACACAGAAAAAGAAACATCATAAGATATCACTAATACATGGAATGTGAACTTGGCTACACAGGAACTGGATTACCAAACAGAACAGGGTCTCAAAATTAGAAAACCAACTTATGCTTGCTTAAGGGGAAAGGTGAGTAGGGTGCTGCATAAAACCAGAGATTGAAATGAGCACAGATAAAGTTCCTTAAGCCAAATATGAAATAGACAAGAGCTACTCCTTGTTCAAGGAAATGGACTCAACACCCCATATTAAACGCCTAAGAATGTACCTGAGAAGTAAGTATCTTAAAACCTATGGATTGCTATGTCTCCGAAAGAGAATCAAGCATGTGTACAGGGGCATAAACGCAGCAGTGATAGGACTGGAGAGGTGCAGTGAGCAAATGAAGACTCTTTGAAGTCATATTGCATGGTACCCATTCCACGGGTCTCAACTCTCCAGGTTTATGGGATTCTTCCTTCAGATGAAACATGCATGTGGAGCCCAGAGTATGATCTACTGTATGACCGGGAGACGTGTTCAAATATGTCTCAGTTTTTGTCCCCTGGTACTCGGGTGCAACATTCCAGACGCTTTACTAACACTCTCCCGACTTGGAGAGTCAGTGCCTTTAACCTCCTGCTTGGCCCAGTTTGCAATTTCTGCAGAAGATGAACAGGAATAGGGAGAACCAATGAGAGACTAGCTGGAGGTGTCTGGACGGGCAAATTTAACTCCCATTTCCCACCAGGAAGAGGAATTAACCAAAGGCTCAGCGTGCCGTGCGGGAACCAGATTAGGGCATGAAGCAACCCTGCGGTGTTGTGGCCAGCTCACAAGAAAGCGAGTTGAAGAAAGGAGCTCAGGGGCACTGTAATTCACAAGCCTGCAGAGTTATAAATGACAACTATCGTCCAAAAATATACTGAAGTAAGGCTGCCAAGAGGACTTGAATGCGGGGCACAATTGCAGGAAACCGATTTCAGGAGGTAGACTGGAATTGCATTCACAGCATAGGAAAAGAGGCAGAACGTCCACAATGATGCACTTGGCCAAAAAGGGCGTATGCGTTTGTTCCTGGATATATTCAGGAACAAACGCATATGCCCTTTTTGGCCAACCAAGTAAGCTTGCAAAAGAAACCTGCACTACAATGAAGTCTCACTTCCCCCTGGTCAAAAGGGCCATCTGAGAAAAGTGTAAAAACCAGAAAGGCAGGACAGGCCATGGAGAACTGGGAGCCTTGTTATGCTGACGGGTGGGATGTAAATTGCCAACAGCGACTCGGGAGAAGTGTATGGTGTTTCCTGAAACATCTAAAAAACAAAGCAACAGAGCCTAGGGCACTTCCACTTATGGTCCTATAGCTTAGGGAAATTAAAATCAAAAAGACACAGCCACCCCAAAGTTTGGTATGGCTCTGTTCACAAGAACCTCGTTTACGGTACAAGTTCAATATCGCAGAAAGTGAAAAATGGATAAAGAAGATGTGGTACTTACGTACAATGCAATAGCACTCAGCAATGAAATCTAAGTCATCTGGCCCATAGCAGCATAATGAGTGGATTCAGGTATGATGATTCTAACTGAAATAAGTCACACAGAAAAAGAAACATCATAAGATATCACTAATACACGGAATATAAACTTGGCTACATAGGAACTGGATTACAAAACAGAACAGCGTCTCAAATTTAGAAAACCAACTTATGCTTGCTTAAGGGGAAAGGTGAGTTGGGGTGCTGCATAAAACCAGAGATTGAAATGAGCACAGATAAAGTTCCTTAAGCCAAATATGGAATAGACAAGAGCTACTCCTTGCTCAATGAAATGGACTCAAAACCCCATATTAAAAGCCTAAGAATGTACCTGACTAGTAAGTATCTTAAAACTTATGGATTGCTATGTCTCTGAAAGAGAATCAAGCGTGAGTACCGGGGCATAAACGCAGCAGTGATAGGATTGGAGAGGTTCAGTGAGCAAATGAAGACCCTTTGAAGTCATATTGTATGGTACCCATTCAACGGGTCTCAACTCTCCAGCTTTAAGGGATTCTTCCTTCAGCTGAAACATGCATGTGGAACCCAGAGTATGATCAACCGTGTGATTGGGAGACGTGTTCAAATATGTCTCAGTTCTCATCCCCTGGTACTCGGGTGCAACATTCCAGACGCTTTACTAACACTCTCCCGACTTGGAGAGTCAGTGCCTTTAACCTCCTGCTTGGCCCAGTTTGCAATTTCTGCGGAAGATGAACAGGGATAGGGAGGACCAATGAGAGACTAGCTGGAGGTGTCTGGACGGGCAAATTTAACTCTCATTTCCCACCAGGAATAGCAATTAAGCAAAGGCTCAGCGTGCCGTGCCGGAACCAGATTAGGGCCTGAAGCAATCGTGCGGTGTTGCGGCCAGCTCACAAGAAAGCGAGTTGAAGAAAGGAGCTCAGGGGCACTGTAATTCACAAACCTGCAGAGTTATAAATGACAGCTATCGTCCAAAAATATACTGAAGTAAGGCTGCCAAGAGGACTTGAAAGCGGGGCAGAATTGCAGGAAACCGATTTCAGGAGGTAGACTGGAATTGCATTTAAAGCATAGGAAAAGAGGCAGAACGTCGACAATGATGCACTTGGCCAAAAAGGGCGTATGCGTTTTTTCCTGAATATATTCAGGAAAAAACGCATACGCCCTTTTTGGCCAACCAAGCAAGCTTGCAAAGGAAATCTGCACTACAATGAAGTCTCACTACCCCCCGGTTAAAAGGGCCATCTGAAAAAAGTGTAAAATCCAGAAAGGCAGGACAGGCCATGGAGAACTGGGAGCCTTGTTATGCTGATGAGCGGGATGTAAATTGCCAACAGCCACTTGGGAGAAGTGTATGGTGTTTCCTGAAACATCTAAAAAACAAAGCAACAGAGCCTAGGGCACTTCCACTTATAGTCCTATAGCTTAGGGAAATTAAAATCAAAAAGACACAGCCACCCCAAAGTTTGGGATGGCTCTGTTTACAAGAACCTCGTTTACGGTACAAGTTCAATATCACAGAAAGTGAAAAATGGATAAAGCAGTTGTGGTACTTACGTACAATGCAATATCACTCAGCAATGAAATCTATGTCATCAGGCCCGTAGCAGCATAATGAGTGGATTCAGGTATGATGATTCTAACTGAAATAAGTCACACAGAAAAAGAAACATCATAAGATATCACTAATACATGGAATGTAAACTTGGCTACACATGAACTGGATTACAAAACAGAACAGGGTCTCAAATTTAGAAAACCAACTTATGCTTGCTTAAGGGGAAAGGTGAGTTGGGGTGCTGCATAAAACCAGAGATTGAAATGAGCACAGATAAAGTTCCTTAAGCCAAACATGTAATAGACAAGAGCTACTCCTTGCTCAACGAAATGGACTCAACACCCCATATTAAACGCCTAAGAATGTAGCTGACTAGTAAGTACCTTAAAACCTATGGATTGCTATGTCTCCAAAAGAGAATCAAGCGTGTGTACAGGGACATAAACGCAGCAGTGATAGGATTGGAGAGGTTCGGTGAGCAAATGAAGACCCTTTGAAGTCATATTGCATGGTACCCATTCCACGGGTCTCAACTCTCCAGGTTTAAGGGATTCTTCCTTCAGCTAAAGCATGCATGTGGAACCCAGAGTATGATCAATCATGTGATCGGGAGACGTGTTCCAATATGTCTCAGTTCTCGTCCCCTGGTACTCGGGTGCAACATTGCAGATGCTTTACTAACACTCTCCCGACTTGGAGAGATAGTGCCTTTAACCTCCTGTTTGGCCCAGTTTGCAATTTCTGCGGAAGATGAACAGGAATAGGGAGAACCAATGAGAGACTACCTGGAGGTGTCTGGACAGGCAAATTTAACTCTCATTTCCCACCAGGAAGAGGAATTAACCAAAGGCTCAGCGTGCCGTGCCGGAACCAGATTAGAGCCTGAAGCAATCCTGCGGTGTTGCGGCCAGCTCACAAGAAAGCGAGTTGAAGAAAGGAGCTCAGGGGCACTGTAATTCACAAACCTGCAGAGTTATAAATGACAGCTATCGTCCAAAAATATACTGAAGTAAGCCTGCCAAGAGGACTTGAAAGCGGGGCAGAATTGCAGGAAACCGATTTCAGGAGGTAGACTGGAATTGCATTTAAAGCATAGGAAAAGAGGCAGAACGTCCACAATGATGCACTTGGCCAAAAAGGGCGTATGCGTTTTTTCCTGAATATATTCAGGAAAAAACGCATACGCACTTTTTGGCCAACCAAGCAAGCTTGCAAAGGAAATCTGCACTACATTGAAGTCTCACTTCCCTCCCGGTCAAAAGGACCATCTGAAAAAAGTGTAAAATCCAGAAAGGCAGGACAGGCCATGGAGAACTGGGAGCCTTGTTATGCTGATGGGCGGGATGTAAATTGCCAACAGTCACTGGGGAGAAGTGTATGGTGTTTCCTGAAACATCTAAAAAACAAAGCAACAGAGCCTAGGGCACTTCCACCTATTGTCATATAGCTTAGGGAAATTAAAATCAAAAAGACACAGCCACCCCAAAGTTTGGGACGGCTCTGTTTACAAGAACCTCGTTTACGGTACAAGTTCAATATCGCAGAAAGCGAAAAATGGATAAAGAAGTTGTGGTACTCACGTACAATGCAATATCACTCAGCAATGAAATCTATGTCATCATTCCCGTAGCAGCATAATGAGTGGATTCAGGTATGATGATTCTAACTGAAATAAGTCACACAGAAAAAGAAACGTCATAAGATATCACTAATACACGGAATGTAAACTTGGCTACACAGGAACTGGATTACAAAACAGAAGAGGGTCTCAAATTTAGAAAACCAACTTATGCTTGCTTAAGGGGAAAGGTGAGTTGGGGTGCTACATAAAACCAGAGATTGAAATGAGCACAGATAAAGTTCCTTAAGCCAAATATGGAATAGACAAGAGCTACTCCTTGCTCAACGAAATGGACTCAACACCCCATATTAAACGCCTAAGAATGTACCTGACTAGTAAGTATCTTAAAACCTATGGATTGCTATGTCTCCGAAAGAGAATCAAGCGTGTGTACAGGGGCATAAATGCAGCAGTGATAGGATTGGAGAGGTTCGGTGAGCAAATGAAGACCCTTTGAAATCATATTGCATGGTACCCATTCCACGGGTCTCAATTCTCCAGCTTTAAGGGATTCTTCCTTCAGCTGAAACATGCATGTGGAACCCAGAGTATGATCAACCGTGTGATTGGGAGACGTGTTCAAATATGTCTCAGTTTTCGTCCGCTGGTACTCAAGTGCAACTTTCCAGATGCTTTACTAACACTCTCCCGACTTGGAGAGTCAGTGCCTTTAACCTCCTGCTTGGCCCAGTTTGCAATTTCTGCGGAAGATGAACAGGGATAGGGAGGACCAATGAGAGACTAGCTGGAGGTGTCTGGACGGGCAAATATAACTCTCATTTCCCACCAGGAAGAGGAATGAAGCAAAGGCTCAGCGTGCCGTGCCAGAACCAGATTAGGGCCTGAAGCAATCGTGTGGTGTTGCGGCCAGCTCACAAGAAAGCGAGTTGAAGAAAGGAGCTCAGGGGCACTGTAATTCACAAACCTGCAGAGTTATAAATGACAGCTTTCGTCCAAAAATATACTGAAGTAAGCCTGCCAAGAGGACTTGAAAGGGGGGCAGAATTGCAGGAAACTGATTTCAGGAGGTAGACTGGAATTGCATTTAAAGCATAGGAAAAGAGGCAGAACGTCGACAATGATGCACTTGGTCAAAAAGTGCGTATGCGTTTTTTCCTGAATATATTCAGGAAAAAACGCATACGCCCTTTTTGGCCAACCAAGCAAGCTTGCAAAGGAAATCTGCACTACAATGAAGTCTCACTTCCCCCTGGTCAAAAGGGCCATCTGAAAAAAGTGTAAAATCCAGAAAGGCAGGACAGGCCATGGAGAACTGGGAGCCTTGTTATGCTGATGGGCGGGATGTAAATTGCCAACAGCCACTCGGGAGAAGTGTATGGTGTTTCCTGAAACATCTAAAAAACAAAGCAACAGAGCCTAGGGCACTTCCACTTATGGTCCTATAGCTTAGGGAAATTAAAATCAAAAAGACACAGCCACCCTAAAGTTTGGGATGGCTCTGTTTACAAGAACCTCGTTTACGGTACACGTTCAATATCGCAGAAAGCGAAAAATGGATAAAGAAGTTCTGGTACTCACGTACAATGCAATATCACTCAGCAATGAAATCTATGTCATCATTCCCGTAGCAGCATAATGAGTGGATTCAGGTATGATGATTCTAACTGAAATAAGTCACACAGAAAAAGAAACAGCATAAGATATCACTAATACACGGAATGTAAACTTGGCTACACAGGAACTGGATTACAAAACAGAACAGGGTCTCAAATTTAGAAAACCAACTTATGGTTGCTTAAGGGGAAAGGTGAGTTTGGGTGCTGCATAAAACCAGAGATTGAAATGAGCACAGATAAAGTTCCTTAAGCCAAACATGTAATAGACAAGAGCTACTCCTTGCTCAACGAAATGGACTCAACACCCCATATTAAACGCCTAAGAATGTAGCTGACTAGTAAGTATCTTAAAACCTATGGATTGCTAGTCTCCAAAAGAGAATCAAGTGTGTGTACAGGGGCATAAACGCAGCAGTGATAGGATTGGAGAGGTTCGGTGAGCAAATGAAGACCCTTTGAAGTCATATTGCATGGTACCCATTCCACGGGTCTCAACTCTCCAAGTTTAAGGGATTCTTCCTTCAGCTAAAGCATGCATGTGGAACCCAGAGTATGATCAATCATGCGATCAGGAGACGTGTTCCAATATGTCTCATTTCTCGTCCCCTGGTACTCGGGTGCAACATTGCAGATGCTTTACTAACACTCTCCCGACTTGGAGAGATAGTGCCTTTAACCTCCTGTTTGGCCCAGTTTGCAATTTCTGCGGAAGATGAACAGGAATAGGGAGAACCAATGAGAGACTAGCTGGAGGTGTCTGGACGGGCAAATTTAACTCCCATTTCCCACCAGGAAGAGGAATTAACCAAAGGCTCAGCGTGCCGTGCCGGAACCAGATTAGGGCATGAAGCTATCCTGCGGTGTTGTGGCCAGCTCACAAGAAAGCGAGTTGAAGAAAGGAGCTCAGGGACACTGTAATTCACAAGCCTGCAGAGTTATAAATGACAACTATCGTCCAAAAATATACTGAAGTAAGGCTGCCAAGAGGACTTGAATGCGGGGCAGAATTGCAGGAAACCGATTTCAGGAGGTAGACTGGAATTGCATTCACAGCATAGGAAAAGAGGCAGAACGTCCACAATGATGCACTTGGCCAAAAGGGCGTATGCGTTTGTTCCTGGATATATTCAGGAACAAACGCATATGCCCTTTTTGGCCAACCAAGCAAGCTTGCAAAAGAAACCTGCACTACAATGAAGTCTCACTTCCCCCTGGTCAAAAGGGCCATCTGAGAAAAGTGTAAAAACCAGAAAGGCAGGACAGGCCATGGAGAACTGGGAGCCTTGTTATGCTGACGGGCGGGATGTAAATTGCCAACAGCCACTCGGGAGAAGTGTATGGTGTTTCCTGAAACATCTAAAAAACAAAGCAACAGAGCCTAGGGCACTTCCACTTATGGTCCTATAGCTTAGGGAAATTAAAATCAAAAAGACACAGCCACCCCAAAGTTTGGTATGGCTCTGTTCACAAGAACCTCGTTTACGGTACAAGTTCAATATCGCAGAAAGTGAAAAATGGATAAAGAAGATGTGGTACTTACGTACAATGCAATAGCACTCAGCAATGAAATCTAAGTCATCTGGCCCATAGCAGCATAATGAGTGGATTCAGGTATGATGATTCTAACTGAAATAAGTCACACAGAAAAAGAAACATCATAAGATATCACTAATACACGGAATATAAACTTGGCTACTTAGGAACTGGATTACAAAACAGAACAGCGTCTCAAATTTAGAAAACCAACTTATGCTTGCTTAAGGGGAAAGGTGAGTTGGGGTGCTGCATAAAACCAGAGATTGAAATGAGCACAGATAAAGTTCCCTAAGCCAAATATGGAATAGACAAGAGCTACTCCTTGCTCAATGAAATGGACTCAAAACCCCATATTAAAAGCCTAATAATGTACCTGACTAGTAAGTATCTTAAAACTTATGGATTGCTATGTCTCTGAAAGAGAATCAAGCGTGAGTACCGGGGCATAAACGCAGCAGTGATAGGATTGGAGAGGTTCAGTGAGCAAATGAAGACCCTTTGAAGTCATATTGCATGGTACCCATTCCACGGGTCTCAACTCTCCAGCTTTAAGGGATTCTTCCTTCAGCTGAAACATGCATGTGGAACCCAGAGTATGATCAACCGTGTGATTGGGAGACGTGTTCAAATATGTCTCAGTTCTCATCCCCTGGTACTCGGGTGCAACATTCCAGACGCTTTACTAACACTCTCCCGACTTGGAGAGTCAGTGCCTTTAACCTCCTGCTTGGCCCAGTTTGCAATTTCTGCGGAAGATGAACAGGGATAGGGAGGACCAATGAGAGACTAGCTGGAGGTGTCTGGACGGGCAAATTTAACTCTCATTTCCCACCAGGAAGAGGAATTAAGCAAAGGCTCAGCGTGCCGTGCCGGAACCAGATTAGGGCCTGAAGCAATCGTGCGGTGTTGCGGCCAGCTCACAAGAAAGCGAGTTGAAGAAAGGAGCTCAGGGGCACTGTAATTCACAAACCTGCAGAGTTATAAATGACAGCTATCGTCCAAAAATATACTGAAGTAAGCCTGCCAAGAGGACTTGAAAGCGGGGCAGAATTGCAGGAAACCGATTTCAGGAGGTAGACTGGAATTGCATTTAAAGCATAGGAAAAGAGGCAGAACGTCGACAATGATGCACTTGGCCAAAAAGGGCGTATGCGTTTTTTCCTGAATATATTCAGGAAAAAACGCATACGCCCTTTTTGGCCAACCAAGCAAGCTTGCAAAGGAAATCTGCACTACAATGAAGTCTCACTTCCCCCTGGTCAAAAGGGCCATCTGAAAAAAGTGTAAAATCCAGAAAGGCAGGACAGGCCATGGAGAACTGGGAGCCTTGTTATGCTGATGAGCGGGATGTAAATTGCCAACAGCCACTTGGGAGAAGTGTATGGTGTTTCCTGAAACATCTAAAAAACAAAGCAACAGAGCCTAGGGCACTTCCACTTATAGTCCTATAGCTTAGGGAAATTAAAATCAAAAAGACACAGCCACCCCAAAGTTTGGAATGGCTCTGTTTACAAGAACCTCGTTTACGGTACAAGTTCAATATCACAGAAAGTGAAAAATGGATAAAGCAGTTGTGGTACTTACGTACAATGCAATATCACTCAGCAATGAAATCTATGTCATCAGGCCCGTAGCAGCATAATGAGTGGATTCAGGTATGATGATTCTAACTGAAATAAGTCACACAGAAAAAGAAACATCATAAGATATCACTAATACATGGAATGTAAACTTGGCTACACATGAACTGGATTACAAAACAGAACAGGGTCTCAAATTTAGAAAACCAACTTATGCTTGCTTAAGGGGAAAGGTGAGTTGGGGTGCTGCATAAAACCAGAGATTGAAATGAGCACAGATAAAGTTCCTTAAGCCAAACATGTAATAGACAAGAGCTACTCCTTGCTCAACGAAATGGACTCAACACCCCATATTAAACGCCTAAGAATGTAGCTGACTAGTAAGTATCTTAAAACCTATGGATTGCTATGTCTCCAAAAGAGAATCAAGCGTGTGTACAGGGGCATAAACGCAGCAGTGATAGGATTGGAGAGGTTCGGTGAGCAAATGAAGACCCTTTGAAGTCATATTGCATGGTACCCATTCCACGGGTCTCAACTCTCCAGGTTTAAGGGATTCTTCCTTCAGCTAAAGCATGCATGTGGAACCCAGAGTATGATCAATCATGTGATCGGGAGACGTGTTCCAATATGTCTCAGTTCTCGTCCCCTGGTACTCGGGTGCAACATTGCAGATGCTTTACTAACACTCTCCCGACTTGGAGAGATAGTGCCTTTAACCTCCTGTTTGGCCCAGTTTGCAATTTCTGCGGAAGATGAACAGGAATAGGGAGAACCAATGAGAGACTACCTGGAGGTGTCTGGACAGGCAAATTTAACTCTCATTTCCCACCAGGAAGAGGAATTAACCAAAGGCTCAGCGTGCCGTGCCGGAACCAGATTAGAGCCTGAAGCAATCCTGCGGTGTTGCGGCCAGCTCACAAGAAAGCGAGTTGAAGAAAGGAGCTCAGGGGCACTGTAATTCACAAACCTGCAGAGTTATAAATGACAGCTATCGTCCAAAAATATACTGAAGTAAGCCTGCCAAGAGGACTTGAAAGCGGGGCAGAATTGCAGGAAACCGATTTCAGGAGGTAGACTGGAATTGCATTTAAAGCATAGGAAAAGAGGCAGAACGTCCACAATGATGCACTTGGCCAAAAAGGGCGTATGCGTTTTTTCCTGAATATATTCAGGAAAAAACGCATACGCACTTTTTGGCCAACCAAGCAAGCTTGCAAAGGAAATCTGCACTACATTGAAGTCTCACTTCCCTCCCGGTCAAAAGGACCATCTGAAAAAAGTGTAAAATCCAGAAAGGCAGGACAGGCCATGGAGAACTGGGAGCCTTGTTATGCTGATGGGCGGGATGTAAATTGCCAACAGTCACTGGGGAGAAGTGTATGGTGTTTCCTGAAACATCTAAAAAACAAAGCAACAGAGCCTAGGGCACTTCCACTTATTGTCATATAGCTTAGGGAAATTAAAATCAAAAAGACACAGCCACCCCAAAGTTTGGGACGGCTCTGTTTACAAGAACCTCGTTTACGGTACAAGTTGAATATCGCAGAAAGCGAAAAATGGATAAAGAAGTTGTGGTACTCACGTACAATGCAATATCACTCAGCAATGAAATCTATGTCATCATTCCCGTAGCAGCATAATGAGTGGATTCAGGTATGATGATTCTAACTGAAATAAGTCACACAGAAAAAGAAACGTCATAAGATATCACTAATACACGGAATGTAAACTTGGCTACACAGGAACTGGATTACAAAACAGAAGAGGGTCTCAAATTTAGAAAACCAACTTATGCTTGCTTAAGGGGAAAGGTGAGTTGGGGTGCTACATAAAACCAGAGATTGAAATGAGCACAGATAAAGTTCCTTAAGCCAAATATGGAATAGACAAGAGCTACTCCTTGCTCAACGAAATGGACTCAACACCCCATATTAAACGCCTAAGAATGTACCTGACTAGTAAGTATCTTAAAACCTATGGATTGCTATGTCTCCGAAAGATAATCAAGCGTGTGTACAGGGGCATAAATGCAGCAGTGATAGGATTGGAGAGGTTCGGTGAGCAAATGAAGACCCTTTGAAATCATATTGCATGGTACCCATTCCACGGGTCTCAATTCTCCAGCTTTAAGGGATTCTTCCTTCAGCTGAAACATGCATGTGGAACCCAGAGTATGATCAACCGTGTGATTGGGAGACGTGTTCAAATATGTCTCAGTTTTCGTCCGCTGGTACTCAAGTGCAACTTTCCAGATGCTTTACTAACACTCTCCCGACTTGGAGAGTCAGTGCCTTTAACCTCCTGCTTGGCCCAGTTTGCAATTTCTGCGGAAGATGAACAGGGATAGGGAGAACCAATGAGAGACTAGCTGGAGGTGTCTGGACGGGCAAATTTAACTCTCATTACCCACCAGGAAGAGCAATTAAGCAAAGGCTCAGCGTGCCGTGCCAGAACCAGATTAGGGCCTGAAGCAATCGTGTGGTGTTGCGGCCAGCTCACAAGAAAGCGAGTTGAAGAAAGGAGCTCAGGGGCACTGTAATTCACAAACCTGCAGAGTTATAAATGACAGCTTTCGTCCAAAAATATACTGAAGTAAGCCTGCCAAGAGGACTTGAAAGGGGGGCAGAATTGCAGGAAACTGATTTCAGGAGGTAGACTGGAATTGCATTTAAAGCATAGGAAAAGAGGCAGAACGTCGACAATGATGCACTTGGTCAAAAAGTGCGTATGCGTTTTTTCCTGAATATATTCAGGAAAAAACGCATACGCCCTTTTTGGCCAACCAAGCAAGCTTGCAAAGGAAATCTGCACTACAATGAAGTCTCACTTCCCCCTGGTCAAAAGGGCCATCTGAAAAAAGTGTAAAATCCAGAAAGGCAGGACAGGCCATGGAGAACTGGGAGCCTTGTTATGCTGATGGGCGGGATGTAAATTGCCAACAGCCACTGGGGAGAAGTGTATGGTGTTTCCTGAAACATCTAAAAAACAAAGCAACAGAGCCTAGGGCACTTCCACTTATGGTCCTATAGCTTAGGGAAATTAAAATCAAAAAGACACAGCCACCCTAAAGTTTGGGATGGCTCTGTTTACAAGAACCTCGTTTACGGTACACGTTCAATATCGCAGAAAGCGAAAAATGGATAAAGAAGTTCTGGTACTCACGTACAATGCAATATCACTCAGCAATGAAATCTATGTCATCATTCCCGTAGCAGCATAATGAGTGGATTCAGGTATGATGATTCTAACTGAAATAAGTCACACAGAAAAAGAAACAGCATAAGATATCACTAATACACGGAATGTAAACTTGGCTACACAGGAACTGGATTACAAAACAGAACAGGGTCTCAAATTTAGAAAACCAACTTATGGTTGCTTAAGGGGAAAGGTGAGTTTGGGTGCTGCATAAAACCAGAGATTGAAATGAGCACAGATAAAGTTCCTTAAGCCAAACATGTAATAGACAAGAGCTACTCCTTGCTCAACGAAATGGACTCAACACCCCATATTAAACGCCTAAGAATGTAGCTGACTAGTAAGTATCTTAAAACCTATGGATTGCTATGTCTCCAAAAGAGAATCAAGTGTGTGTACAGGGGCATAAACGCAGCAGTGATAGGATTGGAGAGGTTCGGTGAGCAAATGAAGACCCTTTGAAGTCATATTGCATGGTACCCATTCCACGGGTCTCAACTCTCCAAGTTTAAGGGATTCTTCCTTCAGCTAAAGCATGCATGTGGAACCCAGAGTATGATCAATCATGCGATCAGGAGACGTGTTCCAATATGTCTCATTTCTCGTCCCCTGGTACTCGGGTGCAACATTCCAGACGCTTTACTAAAACTCTCCCGACTTGGAGAGTCAATGCCTTTAACCTCCTGTTTGCCCCAGTTTGCAATTTCTGCGGAAGATGAACAGGAATAGGGAGAACCAATGAGAGACTAGCTGGAGGTGTTCGGACGGGCAAATTTAACTCTCATTTCCCACCAGGAAGAGGAATTAACCAAAGGCTCAGCGTGCCGTGCTGGAACTAGATTAGGGCCTGAAGCAATCCTGCGGTGTTGTGGCCAGCTCACAAGAAAGCGAGTTGAAGAAAGGAGCTCAGGGGCACTGTAATTCACAAACATGCAGAGTTATAAATGACAGCTATCGTCCAAAAGTATACTGAAGTAAGGCTGCCAAGAGGACTTGAAAGCGGGCCAGAAATGCAGTAAACCGATTTCAGGAGGTAGACTGGAATTGCATTTAAAGCATAGGAAAAGAGGCAGAACGTCGACAATGATGCACTTGGCCAAAAAGGGCGTATGCGTTTTTTCCTGAATATATTCAGGAAAAAACGCATACGCCCTTTTTGGCCAACCAAGCAAGCTTGCAAAGGAAATCTGCACTACAATGAAGTCTCACTATCCCCTGGTCAAAAGGGCCATCTGAAAAAAGTGTAAAATCCAGAAAGGCAGGACAGGCCATGGAGAACTGGGAGCCTTGTTATGCTGATGGGCGGGATGTAAATTGCCAACAGCCACTCGGGAGAAGTGTATGGTGTTTCCTGAAACATCTAAACAACAAAGCAACAGAGCCTAGGGCACTTCCACTTATGGTCCTATAGCTTAGGGAAATTAAAATCAAAAAGACACAGCTACCCCAAAGTTTGGGACGGCTCTGTTTACAAGAACCTCGTTTACGGTACATGTTCAATATCGCAGAAAGTGAAAAATGGATAAAGAAGTTGTGGTACTCACGTACAATGCAATATCACTCAGCAATGAAATCTATGTCATCTGGCCCATAGCAGCATAATGAGTGGATTCAGGTATGATGATTCTAACTGAAATAAGTCACACAGAAAAAGAAACATCATAAGATATCACTAATACACGGAATGTAAACTTGGCTACACACGAACAGGATTACAAAACAGAACAGGGTCTCAAATTTAGAAAACCAAATTATGCTTGTTTAAGGGGAAAGGTGAGTTGGGGTGCTGCATAAAACCAGAGATTGAAATGAGCACAGATAAAGTTCCTTAAGCCAAATATGGAATAGACAAGAGCTACTCCTTGCTCAACGAAATGGACTCAACACCCCATATTAAACGCCTAAGAATGTACCTGACTAGTAAGTATCTTAAAACCTATGGATTGCTATGTCTCCGAAAGAGAATCAAGCGTGTGTACAGGGGCATAAATGCAGCAGTGATAGGATTGGAGAGGTTCGGTGAGCAAATGAAGACCCTTTGAAATCATATTGCATAGTACCCATTCCACGGGTCTCAATTCTCCAGCTTTAAGGGATTCTTCCTTCAGCTGAAACATGCATGTGGAACCCAGAGTATGATCAACCGTGTGATTGGGAGACGTGTTCAAATATGTCTCAGTTTTCGTCCGCTGGTACTCAAGTGCAACTTTCCAGATGCTTTACTAACACTCTCCCGACTTGGAGAGTCAGTGCCTTTAACCTCCTGCTTGGCCCAGTTTGCAATTTCTGCGGAAGATGAACAGGGATAGGGAGGACCAATGAGAGACTAGCTGGAGGTGTCTGGACGGGCAAATTTAACTCTCATTTCCCACCAGGAAGAGCAATTAAGCAAAGGCTCAGCGTGCCGTGCCAGAACCAGATTAGGGCCTGAAGCAATCGTGTGGTGTTGCGGCCAGCTCACAAGAAAGCGAGTTGAAGAAAGGAGCTCAGGGGCACTGTAATTCACAAACCTGCAGAGTTATAAATGACAGCTTTCGTCCAAAAATATACTGAAGTAAGCCTGCCAAGAGGACTTGAAAGGGGGGCAGAATTGCAGGAAACTGATTTCAGGAGGTAGACTGGAATTGCATTTAAAGCATAGGAAAAGAGGCAGAACGTCGACAATGATGCACTTGGTCAAAAAGTGCGTATGCGTTTTTTCCTGAATATATTCAGGAAAAAACGCATACGCCCTTTTTGGCCAACCAAGCAAGCTTGCAAAGGAAATCTGCACTACAATGAAGTCTCACTTCCCCCTGGTCAAAAGGGCCATCTGAAAAAAGTGTAAAATCCAGAAAGGCAGGACAGGCCATGGAGAACTGGGAGCCTTGTTATGCTGATGGGCGGGATGTAAATTGCCAACAGCCACTGGGGAGAAGTGTATGGTGTTTCCTGAAACATCTAAAAAACAAAGCAACAGAGCCTAGGGCACTTCCACTTATGGTCCTATAGCTTAGGGAAATTAAAATCAAAAAGACACAGCCACCCTAAAGTTTGGGATGGCTCTGTTTACAAGAACCTCGTTTACGGTACACGTTCAATATCGCAGAAAGCGAAAAATGGATAAAGAAGTTCTGGTACTCACGTACAATGCAATATCACTCAGCAATGAAATCTATGTCATCATTCCCGTAGCAGCATAATGAGTGGATTCAGGTATGATGATTCTAACTGAAATAAGTCACACAGAAAAAGAAACAGCATAAGATATCACTAATACACGGAATGTAAACTTGGCTACACAGGAACTGGATTACAAAACAGAACAGGGTCTCAAATTTAGAAAACCAACTTATGGTTGCTTAAGGGGAAAGGTGAGTTTGGGTGCTGCATAAAACCAGAGATTGAAATGAGCACAGATAAAGTTCCTTAAGCCAAACATGTAATAGACAAGAGCTACTCCTTGCTCAACGAAATGGACTCAACACCCCATATTAAACGCCTAAGAATGTAGCTGACTAGTAAGTATCTTAAAACCTATGGATTGCTATGTCTCCAAAAGAGAATCAAGTGTGTGTACAGGGGCATAAACGCAGCAGTGATAGGATTGGAGAGGTTCGGTGAGCAAATGAAGACCCTTTGAAGTCATATTGCATGGTACCCATTCCACGGGTCTCAACTCTCCAAGTTTAAGGGATTCTTCCTTCAGCTAAAGCATGCATGTGGAACCCAGAGTATGATCAATCATGCGATCAGGAGACGTGTTCCAATATGTCTCATTTCTCGTCCCCTGGTACTCGGGTGCAACATTCCAGACGCTTTACTAAAACTCTCCCGACTTGGAGAGTCAATGCCTTTAACCTCCTGTTTGCCCCAGTTTGCAATTTCTGCGGAAGATGAACAGGAATAGGGAGAACCAATGAGAGACTAGCTGGAGGTGTTCGGACGGGCAAATTTAACTCTCATTTCCCACCAGGAAGAGGAATTAACCAAAGGCTCAGCGTGCCGTGCTGGAACTAGATTAGGGCCTGAAGCAATCCTGCGGTGTTGTGGCCAGCTCACAAGAAAGCGAGTTGAAGAAAGGAGCTCAGGGGCACTGTAATTCACAAACATGCAGAGTTATAAATGACAGCTATCGTCCAAAAGTATACTGAAGTAAGGCTGCCAAGAGGACTTGAAAGCGGGCCAGAAATGCAGTAAACCGATTTCAGGAGGTAGACTGGAATTGCATTTAAAGCATAGGAAAAGAGGCAGAACGTCGACAATGATGCACTTGGCCAAAAAGGGCGTATGCGTTTTTTCCTGAATATATTCAGGAAAAAACGCATACGCCCTTTTTGGCCAACCAAGCAAGCTTGCAAAGGAAATCTGCACTACAATGAAGTCTCACTATCCCCTGGTCAAAAGGGCCATCTGAAAAAAGTGTAAAATCCAGAAAGGCAGGACAGGCCATGGAGAACTGGGAGCCTTGTTATGCTGATGGGCGGGATGTAAATTGCCAACAGCCACTCGGGAGAAGTGTATGGTGTTTCCTGAAACATCTAAACAACAAAGCAACAGAGCCTAGGGCACTTCCACTTATGGTCCTATAGCTTAGGGAAATTAAAATCAAAAAGACACAGCTACCCCAAAGTTTGGGACGGCTCTGTTTACAAGAACCTCGTTTACGGTACATGTTCAATATCGCAGAAAGTGAAAAATGGATAAAGAAGTTGTGGTACTCACGTACAATGCAATATCACTCAGCAATGAAATCTATGTCATCTGGCCCATAGCAGCATAATGAGTGGATTCAGGTATGATGATTCTAACTGAAATAAGTCACACAGAAAAAGAAACATCATAAGATATCACTAATACACGGAATGTAAACTTGGCTACACACGAACAGGATTACAAAACAGAACAGGGTCTCAAATTTAGAAAACCAAATTATGCTTGTTTAAGGGGAAAGGTGAGTTGGGGTGCTGCATAAAACCAGAGATTGAAATGAGCACAGATAAAGTTCCTTAAGCCAAATATGGAATAGACAAGAGCTACTCCTTGCTCAACGAAATGGACTCAACACCCCATATTAAACGCCTAAGAATGTACCTGACTAGTAAGTATCTTAAAACCTATGGATTGCTATGTCTCCGAAAGAGAATCAAGCGTGTGTACAGGGGCATAAATGCAGCAGTGATAGGATTGGAGAGGTTCGGTGAGCAAATGAAGACCCTTTGAAATCATATTGCATAGTACCCATTCCACGGGTCTCAATTCTCCAGCTTTAAGGGATTCTTCCTTCAGCTGAAACATGCATGTGGAACCCAGAGTATGATCAACCGTGTGATTGGGAGACGTGTTCAAATATGTCTCAGTTTTCGTCCGCTGGTACTCAAGTGCAACTTTCCAGATGCTTTACTAACACTCTCCCGACTTGGAGAGTCAGTGCCTTTAACCTCCTGCTTGGCCCAGTTTGCAATTTCTGCGGAAGATGAACAGGGATAGGGAGGACCAATGAGAGACTAGCTGGAGGTGTCTGGACGGGCAAATTTAACGCTCATTTCCCACCAGGAAGAGCAATTAAGCAAAGGCTCAGCGTGCCGTGCCAGAACCAGATTAGGGCCTGAAGCAATCGTGTGGTGTTGCGGCCAGCTCACAAGAAAGCGAGTTGAAGAAAGGAGCTCAGGGGCACTGTAATTCACAAACCTGCAGAGTTATAAATGACAGCTTTCGTCCAAAAATATACTGAAGTAAGCCTGCCAAGAGGACTTGAAAGGGGGGCAGAATTGCAGGAAACTGATTTCAGGAGGTAGACTGGAATTGCATTTAAAGCATAGGAAAAGAGGCAGAACGTCGACAATGATGCACTTGGTCAAAAAGTGCGTATGCGTTTTTTCCTGAATATATTCAGGAAAAAACGCATACGCCCTTTTTGGCCAACCAAGCAAGCTTGCAAAGGAAATCTGCACTACAATGAAGTCTCACTTCCCCCTGGTCAAAAGGGCCATCTGAAAAAAGTGTAAAATCCAGAAAGGCAGGACAGGCCATGGAGAACTGGGAGCCTTGTTATGCTGATGGGCGGGATGTAAATTGCCAACAGCCACTGGGGAGAAGTGTATGGTGTTTCCTGAAACATCTAAAAAACAAAGCAACAGAGCCTAGGGCACTTCCACTTATGGTCCTATAGCTTAGGGAAATTAAAATCAAAAAGACACAGCCACCCTAAAGTTTGGGATGGCTCTGTTTACAAGAACCTCGTTTACGGTACACGTTCAATATCGCAGAAAGCGAAAAATGGATAAAGAAGTTGTGGTACTCACGTACAATGCAATATCACTCAGCAATGAAATCTATGTCATCATTCCCGTAGCAGCATAATGAGTGGATTCAGGTATGATGATTCTAACTGAAATAAGTCACACAGAAAAAGAAACAGCATAAGATATCACTAATACACGGAATGTAAACTTGGCTACACAGGAACTGGATTACAAAACAGAACAGGGTCTCAAATTTAGAAAACCAACTTATGGTTGCTTAAGGGGAAAGGTGAGTTTGGGTGCTGCATAAAACCAGAGATTGAAATGAGCACAGATAAAGTTCCTTAAGCCAAACATGTAATAGACAAGAGCTACTCCTTGCTCAACGAAATGGACTCAACACCCCATATTAAACGCCTAAGAATGTAGCTGACTAGTAAGTATCTTAAAACCTATGGATTGCTATGTCTCCAAAAGAGAATCAAGTGTGTGTACAGGGGCATAAACGCAGCAGTGATAGGATTGGAGAGGTTCGGTGAGCAAATGAAGACCCTTTGAAGTCATATTGCATGGTACCCATTCCACGGGTCTCAACTCTCCAAGTTTAAGGGATTCTTCCTTCAGCTAAAGCATGCATGTGGAACCCAGAGTATGATCAATCATGCGATCAGGAGACGTGTTCCAATATGTCTCATTTCTCGTCCCCTGGTACTCGGGTGCAACATTCCAGACGCTTTACTAAAACTCTCCCGACTTGGAGAGTCAATGCCTTTAACCTCCTGTTTGCCCCAGTTTGCAATTTCTGCGGAAGATGAACAGGAATAGGGAGAACCAATGAGAGACTAGCTGGAGGTGTTCGGACGGGCAAATTTAACTCTCATTTCCCACCAGGAAGAGGAATTAACCAAAGGCTCAGCGTGCCGTGCTGGAACTAGATTAGGGCCTGAAGCAATCCTGCGGTGTTGTGGCCAGCTCACAAGAAAGCGAGTTGAAGAAAGGAGCTCAGGGGCACTGTAATTCACAAACATGCAGAGTTATAAATGACAGCTATCGTCCAAAAGTATACTGAAGTAAGGCTGCCAAGAGGACTTGAAAGCGGGCCAGAAATGCAGTAAACCGATTTCAGGAGGTAGACTGGAATTGCATTTAAAGCATAGGAAAAGAGGCAGAACGTCGACAATGATGCACTTGGCCAAAAAGGGCGTATGCGTTTTTTCCTGAATATATTCAGGAAAAAACGCATACGCCCTTTTTGGCCAACCAAGCAAGCTTGCAAAGGAAATCTGCACTACAATGAAGTCTCACTATCCCCTGGTCAAAAGGGCCATCTGAAAAAAGTGTAAAATCCAGAAAGGCAGGACAGGCCATGGAGAACTGGGAGCCTTGTTATGCTGATGGGCGGGATGTAAATTGCCAACAGCCACTCGGGAGAAGTGTATGGTGTTTCCTGAAACATCTAAACAACAAAGCAACAGAGCCTAGGGCACTTCCACTTATGGTCCTATAGCTTAGGGAAATTAAAATCAAAAAGACACAGCTACCCCAAAGTTTGGGACGGCTCTGTTTACAAGAACCTCGTTTACGGTACATGTTCAATATCGCAGAAAGTGAAAAATGGATAAAGAAGTTGTGGTACTCACGTACAATGCAATATCACTCAGCAATGAAATCTATGTCATCTGGCCCATAGCAGCATAATGAGTGGATTCAGGTATGATGATTCTAACTGAAATAAGTCACACAGAAAAAGAAACATCATAAGATATCACTAATACACGGAATGTAAACTTGGCTACACACGAACAGGATTACAAAACAGAACAGGGTCTCAAATTTAGAAAACCAAATTATGCTTGTTTAAGGGGAAAGGTGAGTTGGGGTGCTGCATAAAACCAGAGATTGAAATGAGCACAGATAAAGTTCCTTAAGCCAAATATGGAATAGACAAGAGCTACTCCTTGCTCAACGAAATGGACTCAACACCCCATATTAAACGCCTAAGAATGTACCTGACTAGTAAGTATCTTAAAACCTATGGATTGCTATGTCTCCGAAAGAGAATCAAGCGTGTGTACAGGGGCATAAATGCAGCAGTGATAGGATTGGAGAGGTTCGGTGAGCAAATGAAGACCCTTTGAAATCATATTGCATAGTACCCATTCCACGGGTCTCAATTCTCCAGCTTTAAGGGATTCTTCCTTCAGCTGAAACATGCATGTGGAACCCAGAGTATGATCAACCGTGTGATTGGGAGACGTGTTCAAATATGTCTCAGTTTTCGTCCGCTGGTACTCAAGTGCAACTTTCCAGATGCTTTACTAACACTCTCCCGACTTGGAGAGTCAGTGCCTTTAACCTCCTGCTTGGCCCAGTTTGCAATTTCTGCGGAAGATGAACAGGGATAGGGAGGACCAATGAGAGACTAGCTGGAGGTGTCTGGACGGGCAAATTTAACTCTCATTTCCCACCAGGAAGAGCAATTAAGCAAAGGCTCAGCGTGCCGTGCCAGAACCAGATTAGGGCCTGAAGCAATCGTGTGGTGTTGCGGCCAGCTCACAAGAAAGCGAGTTGAAGAAAGGAGCTCAGGGGCACTGTAATTCACAAACCTGCAGAGTTATAAATGACAGCTTTCGTCCAAAAATATACTGAAGTAAGCCTGCCAAGAGGACTTGAAAGGGGGGCAGAATTGCAGGAAACTGATTTCAGGAGGTAGACTGGAATTGCATTTAAAGCATAGGAAAAGAGGCAGAACGTCGACAATGATGCACTTGGTCAAAAAGTGCGTATGCGTTTTTTCCTGAATATATTCAGGAAAAAACGCATACGCCCTTTTTGGCCAACCAAGCAAGCTTGCAAAGGAAATCTGCACTACAATGAAGTCTCACTTCCCCCTGGTCAAAAGGGCCATCTGAAAAAAGTGTAAAATCCAGAAAGGCAGGACAGGCCATGGAGAACTGGGAGCCTTGTTATGCTGATGGGCGGGATGTAAATTGCCAACAGCCACTGGGGAGAAGTGTATGGTGTTTCCTGAAACATCTAAAAAACAAAGCAACAGAGCCTAGGGCACTTCCACTTATGGTCCTATAGCTTAGGGAAATTAAAATCAAAAAGACACAGCCACCCTAAAGTTTGGGATGGCTCTGTTTACAAGAACCTCGTTTACGGTACACGTTCAATATCGCAGAAAGCGAAAAATGGATAAAGAAGTTCTGGTACTCACGTACAATGCAATATCACTCAGCAATGAAATCTATGTCATCATTCCCGTAGCAGCATAATGAGTGGATTCAGGTATGATGATTCTAACTGAAATAAGTCACACAGAAAAAGAAACAGCATAAGATATCACTAATACACGGAATGTAAACTTGGCTACACAGGAACTGGATTACAAAACAGAACAGGGTCTCAAATTTAGAAAACCAACTTATGGTTGCTTAAGGGGAAAGGTGAGTTTGGGTGCTGCATAAAACCAGAGATTGAAATGAGCACAGATAAAGTTCCTTAAGCCAAACATGTAATAGACAAGAGCTACTCCTTGCTCAACGAAATGGACTCAACACCCCATATTAAACGCCTAAGAATGTAGCTGACTAGTAAGTATCTTAAAACCTATGGATTGCTATGTCTCCAAAAGAGAATCAAGTGTGTGTACAGGGGCATAAACGCAGCAGTGATAGGATTGGAGAGGTTCGGTGAGCAAATGAAGACCCTTTGAAGTCATATTGCATGGTACCCATTCCACGGGTCTCAACTCTCCAAGTTTAAGGGATTCTTCCTTCAGCTAAAGCATGCATGTGGAACCCAGAGTATGATCAATCATGCGATCAGGAGACGTGTTCCAATATGTCTCATTTCTCGTCCCCTGGTACTCGGGTGCAACATTCCAGACGCTTTACTAAAACTCTCCCGACTTGGAGAGTCAATGCCTTTAACCTCCTGTTTGCCCCAGTTTGCAATTTCTGCGGAAGATGAACAGGAATAGGGAGAACCAATGAGAGACTAGCTGGAGGTGTTCGGACGGGCAAATTTAACTCTCATTTCCCACCAGGAAGAGGAATTAACCAAAGGCTCAGCGTGCCGTGCTGGAACTAGATTAGGGCCTGAAGCAATCCTGCGGTGTTGTGGCCAGCTCACAAGAAAGCGAGTTGAAGAAAGGAGCTCAGGGGCACTGTAATTCACAAACATGCAGAGTTATAAATGACAGCTATCATCCAAAAGTATACTGAAGTAAGGCTGCCAAGAGGACTTGAAAGCGGGCCAGAAATGCAGTAAACCGATTTCAGGAGGTAGACTGGAATTGCATTTAAAGCATAGGAAAAGAGGCAGAACGTCGACAATGATGCACTTGGCCAAAAAGGGCGTATGCGTTTTTTCCTGAATATATTCAGGAAAAAACGCATACGCCCTTTTTGGCCAACCAAGCAAGCTTGCAAAGGAAATCTGCACTACAATGAAGTCTCACTATCCCCTGGTCAAAAGGGCCATCTGAAAAAAGTGTAAAATCCAGAAAGGCAGGACAGGCCATGGAGAAATGGGAGCCTTGTTATGCTGATGGGCGGGATGTAAATTGCCAACAGCCACTCGGGAGAAGTGTATGGTGTTTCCTGAAACATCTAAACAACAAAGCAACAGAGCCTAGGGCACTTCCACTTATGGTCCTATAGCTTAGGGAAATTAAAATCAAAAAGACACAGCTACCCCAAAGTTTGGGACGGCTCTGTTTACAAGAACCTCGTTTACGGTACATGTTCAATATCGCAGAAAGTGAAAAATGGATAAAGAAGTTGTGGTACTCACGTACAATGCAATATTACTCAGCAATGAAATCTATGTCATCTGGCCCATAGCAGCATAATGAGTGGATTCAGGTATGATGATTCTAACTGAAATAAGTCACACAGAAAAAGAAACATCATAAGATATCACTAATACACGGAATGTAAACTTGGCTACACACGAACAGGATTACAAAACAGAACAGGGTCTCAAATTTAGAAAACCAAATTATGCTTGTTTAAGGGGAAAGGTGAGTTGGGGTGCTGCATAAAACCAGAGATTGAAATGAGCACAGATAAAGTTCCTTAAGCCAAATATGGAATAGACAAGAGCTACTCCTTGCTCAACGAAATGGACTCAACACCCCATATTAAACACCTAAGAATGTACCTGACTAGTAAGAATCTTAAAACCTATGGATTGCTATGTCTCCGAAAGAGAATCAAGCGTGTGTACAGGGGCATAAACGCAGCAGTGATAGGATTGGAGAGGTTCGGTGAGCAAATGAAGACCCTTTGAAGTCATATTGCATGGTACCCATTCCACGGGTCTCAACTCTCCAGCTTTAAGGGATTCTTCCTTCAGCTGAAACATGCATGTGGAACCCAGAGTATGATCAACCGTGTGATTGGGAGACGTGTTCAAATATTTCTCAGTTTTCGTCCGCTGGTACTCAGGTGCAACATTCCAGACGCTTTACTAACACTCTCCCGACTTGGAGAGTCAGTGCCTTTAACCTCCTGCTTGGCCCAGTTTGCAATTTCTGCGGAAGATGAACAGGGATAGGGAGGACCAATGAGAGACTAGCTGGAGGTGTCTGGACGGGCAAATTTAACTCTCATTTCCCACCAGGAATAGCAATTAAGCAAAGGCACAGCGTGCCGTGCCGGAACCAGATTAGGGCCTGAAGCAATCGTGCGGCGTTGCGCCCAGCTCACAAGAAAGCGAGTTGAAGAAAGGAGCTCATGGGCACTGTAATTCACAAACCTGCAGAGTTATAAATGACAGCTATCGTCCAAAAATATACTGAAGTAAGGCTGCCAAGAGGACTTGAAAGCGGGGCAGAATTGCAGGAAACCGATTTCAGGAGGTAGACTGGAATTGCATTTAAAGCATAGGAAAAGAGGCAGAATGTAGACAATGATGCACTTGGCCAAAAAGGGCGTATGCGTTTTTTCCTGAATATATTCAGGAAAAAACGCATACGCCCTTTTTGGCCAACCAAGCAAGCTTGCAAAGGAAATCTGCACTACAATGAAGTCTCACTTCCCCCCGGTCAAAAGGGCCATCTGTAAAAAGTGTAAAATCTAGAAAGGCAGGACAGGCCATGGAGAACTGGGAGCCTTGTTATGCTGATGGGCGGGATGTAAATTGCCAACAGCCACTCGGGAGAAGTGTATGGTGTTTCCTGAAACATCTAAAAAACAAAGCAACAGAGCCTAGGGCACTTCCACTTATGGTCGTATAGCTTAGGGAAATTAAAATCAAAAAGACACAGCCACCCCAAAGTTTGGGACGGCTCTGTTTACAAGAACCTCGTTTACGGTACATGTTCAATATCGCAGAAAGTGAAAAATGGATAAAGAAGTTGTGGTACTCACGTACAATGCAATATCACTCAGCAATGAAATCTATGTCATCTGGCCCATAGCAGCATAATGAGTGGATTCAGGTATGATGATTCTCACTGAAATAAGTCACACAGAAAAAGAAACATCATAAGATATCACTAATACACGGAATGTAAACTTGGCTACACAGGAACGGGATTACAAAACAGAAGAGGGTCTCAAATTTAGAAAACCAACTTATGCTTGTTTAAGGGGAAAGGTGAGTTGGGGTGCTGCATAAAACCAGAGATTGAAATGAGCACAGATAAAGTTCCTTAAGCCAAATATATAATAGACAAGAGCTACTCCTTGCTCAACGAAATGGACTCAAAACACCATATTAAACGCCTAATAATGTACCTGACTAGTAAGTATCTTAAAACCTATGGATTGCTATGTCTCTGAAAGAGAATCAAGCGTGAGTACCGGGGCATAAACACAGCAGTGATAGGATTGGAGAGGTTCGGTGAGCAAATGAAGACCCTTTGAAGTCATATTGCATGGTACCCATTCCACGGGTCTCAACTCTCCAGGTTTAAGGGATTCTTCCTTCAGCTAAAACATGCATGTGGAACCCAGAGTATGATCAACCATGTGATCGGGAGACGTGTTCAAATATGTCTCAGTTCTCATCCCCTGGTACTCGGGTGCAACATTCCAGATGCTTTACTAACACTCTCCCGACTTGGAGAGTCAGTGCCTTTAACCTCCTGTTTGGCCCTGTTTGCAAATTCTGCGGAAGATGAACAGGAATAGGGAGAACCAATGAGAGACTAGCTGGAGGTGTCTGGACGGGCAAATTTAACTCTCATTTCCCACCAGGAAGAGGAATTAAGCAAAGGCTCAGCATGCCGTGCCGGAACCAGATTAGGGCCTGAAGCAATCCTGCGGTGTTGCGGCCAGCTCACAAGAAAGCGAGTTGAAGAAAGGAGCTCAGGGGCACTGTTATCACAAACCTGCAGAGTTATGAATGACAGCTATCGTCCAAAAATATACTGAAGTAAGGCTGCCAAGAGGACATGAAAGCGGGGCAGAATTGCAGGAATCCGATTTCAGGAGGTAGACTGGAATTGCATTTAAGCATAGGAAAAGAGGCAGAACGTCGACAATGATGCACTTGGCCGAAAAGTGCGTATGCGTTTTTTCCTGCATATATTCAGAAAAAAACGCATACGCCCTTTTTGGCCAACCAAGCAAGCTTGCAAAGGAAATCTGCACTACAATGAAGTCTCACTTCCCCCCGGTCAAAAGGGCCATCTGAAAAAAGTGTAAAATCCAGAAAGGCAGGACAGGCCATGGAGAACTGGGAGCCTTGTTATGCTGATGGGCGGGATGTAAATTGCCAACAGCCACTGGTTAGAAGTGTATGGTGTTTCCTGAAACATCTAAAAAACAGAGGAACAGAGCCTAGGGCACTTCCACTTATGGTCCTATAGCTTAGGGAAATTAAAATAAAAAAGCAGAACCACCCAAAAGTTTTGGACGGCTCTGTTTACAAGAACCTCGTTTACGGTACAAGTTGAATATCGCAGAAAGTGAAAAATGGATAAAGAAGTTGTGGTACTTACGTAAAATGCAATATCACTCAGCAATGAAATCTATGTCATCAGGCCCGTAGCAGCATAGACTGGATTCAGGTATGATGATTCTCACTGAAATAAGTCACACAGAAAAAGAAACATCATAAGATATCACTAATACACGGAATGTAAACTTGGCTACACAGGAACTGGATTACAAAACAGAAGAGGGTCTCAAATTTAGAAAACCAACTTATGCTTGCTTAAGGGGAAAGGTGAGTTGGGGTGCTACATAAAACCAGAGATTGAAATGAGCACAGATAAATTTCCTTAAGCCAAATATGGAATAGACAAGAGCTACTCCTTGCTCAATGAAATGTTCTCAACACCCCATATTAAACGCCTAAGAATGTACCTGACTAGTAAGTATCTTAAAACCTATGGATTGCTATGTCTCCGAAAGAGAATCAAGCGTGTGTACAGGGGCATAAACGCAGCAGTGATAGGATTGGAGATGTTCGGTGAGCAAATGAAGACCCTTTGAAGTCATATTGCATGGTACCCATTCCACGGGTCTCAACTCTCCAGCTTTAAAGGATTCTTCTTTCAGCTGAAACATGCATGTGGAACCCAGAGTATGATCAACCGTGTGATTGGGAGACGTGTTCAAATATGTCTCAGTTTTCGACCGCTGGTACTCAGGTGCAACATTCCAGATGCTTTACTAACACTCTCCCGACTTGGAGAGTCAGTGCCTTTAACCTCCTGCTTGGCCCAGTTTGCAATTTCTGCGGAAGATGAACAGGGATAGGGAGGACCAATGAGAGACTAGCTGGAGGTGTCTGGACGGGCAAATTTAACTCTCATTTCCCACCAGGAAGAGCAATTAAGCAAAGGCTCAGTGTCCCGTGCCGGACCCAGATTAAGGCCTGATGCAATCGTGCGGTGTTGCGGCCAGCTCACAAGAAAGCGAGTTGAAGAAAGGAGCTCAGGGGCACTGTAATTCACAAACCTGCAGAGTTATATATGACAGCTATCGTCCAAAAATATACTGAAGTATGGCTGCCACGAGGACTTGAAAGCGGGGCAGAATTGCAGGAAACCGATTTCAGGAGGTAGACTGGAATTGCATTTAAAGCATAGGAAAAGAGGCAGAACGTCGACAATGATGCACTTGGACAAAAAGGGCGTATGCGTTTTTTCCTGAATATATTCAGGAAAAAACGCATACGCCCTTTTTGGCCAACCAAGCAAGCTTGCAAAGGAAATCTGCACTACAATGAAGTCTCACTTCCCCCAGGTCAAAAGGGCCATCTGAAAAAAGTGTAAAATCCAGAAAGGCAGGACCGGCCATGGAGAACTGGGAGCCTTGTTATGCTGATGGGCGGGATGTAAATTGTCAACAGCCACTGGGGAGAAGTGTATGGTGTTTCCTGAAACATCTAAAAAACAAAGCAACAGAGCCTAGGGCACTTCCACTTATGGTCCTATAGCTTAGGGAAATTCAAATCAAAAGGACACAGCCACCCCAAAGTTTGGGACGGCTCTGTTTACAAGAATCTTGTTTACGGTATATGTTCAATATCGCAGAAAGTGAAAAATGGATAAAGAAGTTGTGGTACTCACGTACAATGCAATATCACTCAGCAATGAAATCTATGTCATCTGGCCCATAGCAGCATAATGAGTGGATTCAGGTATGATGATTCTAACTGAAATAAGTCACACAGAAAAAGAAACATCATAAGATATCGCTAATACACGGAATGTAAACTTGGCTACACACGAACTGGATTACAAAACAGAACAGGGTCTCAAATTTAGAAAACCAACTTATGGTTGTTTAAGGGGAAAGGTGAGTTGGGGTGCTGCATAAAACCAGAGATTGAAATGAGCACAGATAAAGTTCCTTAAGCCAAATATGGAATAGACAAGAGCTACTCCTTGCTCAACGAAATGGACTCAACACCCCATATTAAACACCTAAGAATGTACCTGAATAGTAAGTATCTTAAAACCTATGGATTGCTATGTCTCTGAAAGAGAAACAAGCTTGTGTACAGGGGCATAAACACAGCAGTGATAGGATTGGAGAGGTTCGGTGATCAAACGAAGACCCTTTGAAGTCATATTGCATGGTACCCATTCCACGAGTCTCAACTCTCCAGGTTTAAGGGATTCTTCCTTCAGCTAAAACATGCATTTGGAACTCAGAGTATGATCAACCGTGAGATCGGGAGACATGTTCCAATATGTCTCAGTTCTCGCCCCTGGTACTCAGGTGCAACATTCCAGATGCTTTACTAACACTCTCCCGACTTGGAGAGTCAGTGCCTTTAACCTCCTGTTTGGCACAGTTTGCAATTTCTGCAGAAGATGAACAGGAATAGGGAGAACCAATGAGAGACTAGCTGGAGGTGTCTGGACAGGCAAATTTAACTCTCATTTCCCACCAGGAAGAGGAATTAACCAAAGGCTCAGCGTGCCGTGCCGGAACCAGATTAGGGCCTGAAGCAATCCTGCGGTGTTGTGGCCAGCTCACAAGAAAGAGAATTGAAGAAAGGAGCTCAGGGGCACTATAATTCACAAACCTGCAGAGTTATAAATGACAGCTATCGTCCAAAAATATATTGAAGTAAGGCTGCCAAGAGGACTTGAAAGTGGGGCAGAATTGCAGGAAACCGATATGAGGAGGTATACTGGAATTGCATTTAAAGCATAGGAAAAGAGGCAGAACGTCGACAATGATGCACTTGGCCAAAAAGTGCGTATGCGTTTTTTCCTGAATATATTCAGGAAAAAACGCATACGCCCTTTTTGGCCAACCAAGCAAGCTTGCAAATGTAATCTGCACTACAATGAAGTCTCACTTCCCCCCAGTCAAAAGGGCCGTGTGAAAAAAGTGTAAAATTCAGAAAGGCAGGACAGGCCATGGAGAACTGGGACCCTTGTTATGCTGATGGGCGGGATGTAAATTGCCAACAGCCACTGGGGAGAAATGTATGGTGTTTCCTGAAACATCTAAAAAACAAAGCAACAGAGCCTAGGGCACTTCCACTTATAGTCCTATAGCTTAGGGAAATTAAAATCAAAAAGACACAGCCACCCCAAAGTTTGGGATGGCGCTGTTTACAAGAACCTCGTTTACGGTACAAGTTCAATAGCGCAGAAAGTGAAAAATTCATAAAGAAGTTGTGGTACTTACGTACAATGCAATATCACTCAGCAATGAAATCTATGTCATCAGGCCCATAGCAGCATAGAGTGGATTCAGGTATGATGATTCTAACTGAAATAAGTCACACAGAAAAAGAAACATCATAAGATATCACTAATACACGGAATGTAAACTTGGCTACACAGGAACTGGATTACAAAACAGAAGAGGGTCTCAAATTTAGAAAACCAACTTATGCTTGCTTAAGGGGAAAGGTGAGTTGGGGTGCTACATAAAACCAGAGATTGAAATGAGCACAGATAAATTTCCTTAAGCCAAATATGGAATAGACAAGAGCTACTCCTTGCTCAATGAAATGTTCTCAACACCCCATATTAAACGCCTAAGAATGTACCTGACTAGTAAGTATCTTAAAACCTATGGATTGCTATGTCTCCGAAAGAGAATCAAGCGTGTGTACAGGGGCATAAACGCAGCAGTGATAGGATTGGAGATGTTCGGTGAGCAAATGAAGACCCTTTGAAGTCATATTGCATGGTACCCATTCCACGGGTCTCAACTCTCCAGCTTTAAAGGATTCTTCTTTCAGCTGAAACATGCATGTGGAACCCAGAGTATGATCAACCGTGTGATTGGGAGACGTGTTCAAATATGTCTCAGTTTTCGACCGCTGGTACTCAGGTGCAACATTCCAGATGCTTTACTAACACTCTCCCGACTTGGAGAGTCAGTGCCTTTAACCTCCTGCTTGGCCCAGTTTGCAATTTCTGCGGAAGATGAACAGGGATAGGGAGGACCAATGAGAGACTAGCTGGAGGTGTCTGGACGGGCAAATTTAACTCTCATTTCCCACCAGGAAGAGCAATTAAGCAAAGGCTCAGTGTCCCGTGCCGGACCCAGATTAAGGCCTGATGCAATCGTGCGGTGTTGCGGCCAGCTCACAAGAAAGCGAGTTGAAGAAAGGAGCTCAGGGGCACTGTAATTCACAAACCTGCAGAGTTATATATGACAGCTATCGTCCAAAAATATACTGAAGTATGGCTGCCACGAGGACTTGAAAGCGGGGCAGAATTGCAGGAAACCGATTTCAGGAGGTAGACTGGAATTGCATTTAAAGCATAGGAAAAGAGGCAGAACGTCGACAATGATGCACTTGGACAAAAAGGGCGTATGCGTTTTTTCCTGAATATATTCAGGAAAAAACGCATACGCCCTTTTTGGCCAACCAAGCAAGCTTGCAAAGGAAATCTGCACTACAATGAAGTCTCACTTCCCCCAGGTCAAAAGGGCCATCTGAAAAAAGTGTAAAATCCAGAAAGGCAGGACCGGCCATGGAGAACTGGGAGCCTTGTTATGCTGATGGGCGGGATGTAAATTGTCAACAGCCACTGGGGAGAAGTGTATGGTGTTTCCTGAAACATCTAAAAAACAAAGCAACAGAGCCTAGGGCACTTCCACTTATGGTCCTATAGCTTAGGGAAATTCAAATCAAAAGGACACAGCCACCCCAAAGTTTGGGACGGCTCTGTTTACAAGAATCTTGTTTACGGTATATGTTCAATATCGCAGAAAGTGAAAAATGGATAAAGAAGTTGTGGTACTCACGTACAATGCAATATCACTCAGCAATGAAATCTATGTCATCTGGCCCATAGCAGCATAATGAGTGGATTCAGGTATGATGATTCTAACTGAAATAAGTCACACAGAAAAAGAAACATCATAAGATATCGCTAATACACGGAATGTAAACTTGGCTACACACGAACTGGATTACAAAACAGAACAGGGTCTCAAATTTAGAAAACCAACTTATGGTTGTTTAAGGGGAAAGGTGAGTTGGGGTGCTGCATAAAACCAGAGATTGAAATGAGCACAGATAAAGTTCCTTAAGCCAAATATGGAATAGACAAGAGCTACTCCTTGCTCAACGAAATGGACTCAACACCCCATATTAAACACCTAAGAATGTACCTGAATAGTAAGTATCTTAAAACCTATGGATTGCTATGTCTCTGAAAGAGAAACAAGCTTGTGTACAGGGGCATAAACACAGCAGTGATAGGATTGGAGAGGTTCGGTGATCAAACGAAGACCCTTTGAAGTCATATTGCATGGTACCCATTCCACGAGTCTCAACTCTCCAGGTTTAAGGGATTCTTCCTTCAGCTAAAACATGCATTTGGAACTCAGAGTATGATCAACCGTGAGATCGGGAGACATGTTCCAATATGTCTCAGTTCTCGCCCCTGGTACTCAGGTGCAACATTCCAGATGCTTTACTAACACTCTCCCGACTTGGAGAGTCAGTGCCTTTAACCTCCTGTTTGGCACAGTTTGCAATTTCTGCAGAAGATGAACAGGAATAGGGAGAACCAATGAGAGACTAGCTGGAGGTGTCTGGACAGGCAAATTTAACTCTCATTTCCCACCAGGAAGAGGAATTAACCAAAGGCTCAGCGTGCCGTGCCGGAACCAGATTAGGGCCTGAAGCAATCCTGCGGTGTTGTGGCCAGCTCACAAGAAAGAGAATTGAAGAAAGGAGCTCAGGGGCACTATAATTCACAAACCTGCAGAGTTATAAATGACAGCTATCGTCCAAAAATATATTGAAGTAAGGCTGCCAAGAGGACTTGAAAGTGGGGCAGAATTGCAGGAAACCGATATGAGGAGGTATACTGGAATTGCATTTAAAGCATAGGAAAAGAGGCAGAACGTCGACAATGATGCACTTGGCCAAAAAGTGCGTATGCGTTTTTTCCTGAATATATTCAGGAAAAAACGCATACGCCCTTTTTGGCCAACCAAGCAAGCTTGCAAATGTAATCTGCACTACAATGAAGTCTCACTTCCCCCCAGTCAAAAGGGCCGTGTGAAAAAAGTGTAAAATTCAGAAAGGCAGGACAGGCCATGGAGAACTGGGACCCTTGTTATGCTGATGGGCGGGATGTAAATTGCCAACAGCCACTGGGGAGAAATGTATGGTGTTTCCTGAAACATCTAAAAAACAAAGCAACAGAGCCTAGGGCACTTCCACTTATAGTCCTATAGCTTAGGGAAATTAAAATCAAAAAGACACAGCCACCCCAAAGTTTGGGATGGCGCTGTTTACAAGAACCTCGTTTACGGTACAAGTTCAATAGCGCAGAAAGTGAAAAATTCATAAAGAAGTTGTGGTACTTACGTACAATGCAATATCACTCAGCAATGAAATCTATGTCATCAGGCCCATAGCAGCATAGAGTGGATTCAGGTATGATGATTCTAACTGAAATAAGTCACACAGAAAAAGAAACATCATAAGATATCACTAATACACGGAATGTAAACTTGGCTACACAGGAACTGGATTACAAAAGAGAACAGGGTCTCAAATTTAGAAAACCAACTTATGGTTGCTTAAGGGGAAAGGTGAGTTGGGGTGCTGCATAAAACCAGAGATTGAAATGAGCAAAGATAAAGTTCCTTAAGCCACTTATGTAATAGACAAGAGCTACTCCTTGCTCAACGAAATGGACTCAAAACCCCATATTAAACGCCTAAGAATGTACCTGACTAGTAAGTATCTTAAAACCTATGGATTGCTATGTCTCTGAAAGAGAATCAAGCGTGTGTACAGGGGCATAAACGCAGCAATGATAGGATTGGAGAGGTTCAGTGAGCAAATGAAGACCCTTTGAAGTCATATTGCATGGTACCCATTCCACGGGTCTCAACTCTCCAGCTTTAAGAGATTCTTCGTTCAGCTGAAACATGCATGTGGAACCCAGAGTATGATCAACCGTGTGATCGGGAGACGTGTTCCAATATGTCTCAGTTTTCGTCCGCTGGTACTCGGGTGCAACTTTCCAGACGCTTTACTAACACTCTCCTGACTTGGAGAGTCAGTGCCTTTAACCTCCTGTTTGGCCCAGTTTGCAATTTCTGCGGAAGATGAACAGGGATAGGGAGGACCAATGAGCGACTAGCTGGAGGTGTCTGGACGGGCAAATTTAACTCTCATTTCCCACCAGGAAGAGGAATTAACCAAAGGCTCACCGTGCCGTGCCAGAACAAGATTAGGGCCTGAAGCAATCCTGCGGTGTTGCGGCCAGCTCACAAGAAAGCGAGTTGAAGAAAGGAGCTCAGGGGCACTGTAATTCACAAACCTGCAGAGTTATAAATGACAGCTATCGTCCAAAAATATACTGAAGTAAGGCTGCCAAGAGGACTTGAAAGTGGGGCAGAATTGAAGGAAACCAATTTCAGGAGGTAGACTGGAATTGTATTTAAAGCTTAGGAAAAGAGGCAGAACGTCGACAATGATGCACTTGGCCAAAAAGGGCGTATGCGTTTTTTCCTGAATATATTCAGGAAAAAACGCATATGCCCTTTTTGGCCAACCAAGCAAGCTTGCATTGGAAATCTGCACTACAATGAAGTCTCACTTCTCCGCGGTCAAAAGGGCCATCTGAAAAAAGTGTAAAATCCAGAAAGGCAGGACAGGCCATGGAGAACTGGGAGCCTTGTTATGCTGATGGGCGGGATGTAAATTGCCAACAGCCACTCGGGAGAAGTGTATGGTGTTTCCTGAAACATCTAAAAAACAAAGCAACAGAGCCTAGGGCACTTCCACTTATGGTCCTATAGCTTAGGGAAATTAAAATCAAAAAGACACAGCCACCCCAATGTCTGGGACGGGGCTGTTTACAAGAAACACTTTTACGGGACAAGTTGAATATCGCAGAAAGTGAAAAATGGATAAAGAATTTGTGGTACTTACGTACAATGCAACATCACTCAGCAATGAAATCTATGTCATCAGGCCCATAGCAGCATAATGAGTGGATTCAGGTATGATGATTCTAACTGAAATAAGTCACAAGAAAATGAAACATCATAAGATATCACTAATACACGGAATGTAAACTTGGCTACACAGGAACTGAATTACAAAACAGAACAGGGTCTCAAATTTAGAAAAGCAACTTATGCTTGCTTAAGGGGAAAGGTGAGTTGGGGTGCTGCATAAAACCAGAGATTGAAATGAGCACAGATAAAGTTCCTTAAGCCAAATATGTAATAGACAAGAGCTACTCCTTGCTCAAAGAAATGGACTCAACATCCCATATTAAACGCCTAAGAATGTACCTGACTAGTAAGTATCTTAAAACCTATGGATTGCTATGTCTCCGAAAGAGAATCAAGCGTGAGTACAGGGGCATAAACGCAGCAGTGATAGGATTGGAGAGGTTCGGTGACCAAACGAAGACCCTTTGAAGTCATATTGCATGGTACCCATTCCACGGGTCTCCACTCTCCAGTTTTAAGGGATTCTTCCTTCAGCTAAAACATGCATGTGGAACCCAGGGTATGATCAACCGTGTGATCGGGAGACGAGTTCCAATATGTCTCAGTTCTCATCCCCTGGAACTCGGGTGCAACATTCCAGACACTTTACTAACACTCTCCCGACTTGGAGAGTCAGTGCCTTTAACCTCCTGTTTGGCCCAGTTTGCAATTTCTGCGGAAGATGAACAGGAATAGGGAGAACCAATGAGAGACTAGCTGGAGGTGTCTGGACGGGCAAATTTAACTGTCATTTCCCACCAGGAAGAGGAATTAACCAAAGGCTCAGCGTGCCGTGCCGGACCCAGATTAGGGCCTGAAGCAATCCTGCGGAGTTTTGGGCAGCTCACAAGAAAGCGAGTTGAAGAAAGGAGCTCAGGGGCACTGTAATTCACAAACCTGCAGAGTTATAAATGACAGCTATCGTCCAAAAATATACTGAAGTAAGCCTGCCATGAGGACTTGAAAGCGGGGCAGAATTGCAGGAAACCGATTTCAGGAGGTAGACTGGATTTGCATTTAAAGCATAGGAAAAGAGGCAGAACGTCGACAATGATGCACTTGGCCAAAAAGGGCATATGCGTTTTTTCCTGAATATATTCAGGAAAAAACGCATACGCCCTTTTTGGCCAACCAAGCAAGCTTGCAAAGGAAATCTGCACTACAATGAAGTCTCACTTCCCCCCGGTCAAAAGGGCCATCTGTAAAAAGTGTAAAATCTAGAAAGGCAGGACAGGCCATGGAGAACTGGGAGCCTTGTTATGCTGATGGGCGGGATGTAAATTGCCAACAGCCACTCGGGAGAAGTGTATGGTGTTTCCTGAAACATCTAAAAAACAAAGCAACAGAGCCTAGGGCACTTCCACTTATGGTCCTATAGCTTAGGGAAATTAAAATCAAAAAGACACAGCCACCCCAAAGTTTGGGACGGCTCTGTTTACAAGAACCTCGTTTACGGTACATGTTCAATATCGCAGAAAGTGAAAAATGGATAAAGAAGTTGTGGTACTCACGTACAATGCAATATCACTCAGCAATGAAATCTATGTCATCTGGCCCATAGCAGCATAATGAGTGGATTCAGGTATGATGATTCTCACTGAAATAAGTCACACAGAAAAAGAAACATCATAAGATATCACTAATACACGGAATGTAAACTTAGCTACACAGGAACGGGATTACAAAACAGAAGAGGGTCTCAAATTTAGAAAACCAACTTATGCTTGTTTAAGGGGAAAGGTGAGTTGGGGTGCTGCATAAAACCAGAGATTGAAATGAGCACAGATAAAGTTCCTTAAGCCAAATATATAATAGACAAGAGCTACTCCTTGCTCAACGAAATGGACTCAAAACACCATATTAAACGCCTAATAATGTACCTGACTAGTAAGTATCTTAAAACCTATGGATTGCTATGTCTCTGAAAGAGAATCAAGCGTGAGTACCGGGGCATAAACGCAGCAGTGATAGGATTGGAGAGGTTCGGTGAGCAAATGAAGACCCTTTGAAGTCATATTGCATGGTACCCATTCCACGGGTCTCAACTCTCCAGGTTTAAGGGATTCTTCCTTCAGCTAAAACATGCATGTGGAACCCAGAGTATGATCAACCATGTGATCGGGAGACGTGTTCAAATATGTCTCAGTTCTCATCCCCTGGTACTCGGGTGCAACATTCCAGATGCTTTACTAACACTCTCCCGACTTGGAGAGTCAGTGCCTTTAACCTCCTGTTTGGCCCAGTTTGCAAATTCTGCGGAAGATGAACAGGAATAGGGAGAACCAATGAGAGACTAGCTGGAGGTGTCTGGACGGGCAAATTTAACTCTCATTTCCCACCAGGAAGAGGAATTAAGCAAAGGCTCAGCATGCCGTGCCGGAACCAGATTAGGGCCTGAAGCAATCCTGCGGTGTTGCGGCCAGCTCACAAGAAAGCGAGTTGAAGAAAGGAGCTCAGGGGCACTGTTATCACAAACCTGCAGAGTTATGAATGACAGCTATCGTCCAAAAATATACTGAAGTAAGGCTGCCAAGAGGACATGAAAGCGGGGCAGATTTGCAGGAATCCGATTTCAGGAGGTAGACTGGAATTGCATTTAAGCATAGGAAAAGAGGCAGAACGTCGACAATGATGCACTTGGCCGAAAAGTGCGTATGCGTTTTTTCCTGCATATATTCAGAAAAAAACGCATACGCCCTTTTTGGCCAACCAAGCAAGCTTGCAAAGGAAATCTGCACTACAATGAAGTCTCACTTCCCCCCGGTCAAAAGGGCCATGTGAAAAAAGTGTAAAATCCAGAAAGGCAGGACCGGCCATGGAGAACTGGGAGCCTTGTTATGCTGATGGGCGGGATGTAAATTGCCAACAGCCACTGGTTAGAAGTGTATGGTGTTTCCTGAAACATCTAAAAAACAGAGGAACAGAGCCTAGGGCACTCCACTTATGGTCCTATAGCTTAGGGAAATTAAAATCAAAAAGCAGAACCACCCAAAAGTTTTGGACGGCTCTGTTTACAAGAACCTCGTTTACGGTACAAGTTCAATATCGCAGAAAGTGAAAAATGGATAAAGAAGTTGTGGTACTTACGTAAAATGCAATATCACTCAGCAATGAAATCTATGTCATCAGGCCCGTAGCAGCATAGACTGGATTCAGGTATGATGATTCTCACTGAAATAAGTCACACAGAAAAAGAAACATCATAAGATATCACTAATACACGGAATGTAAACTTGGCTACACAGGAACTGGATTACAAAACAGAAGAGGGTCTCAAATTTAGAAAACCAACTTATGCTGGCTTAAGGGGAAAGGTGAGTTGGGGTGCTACATAAAACCAGAGATTGAAATGAGCACAGATAAATTTCCTTAAGCCAAATATGGAATAGACAAGAGCTACTCCTTGCTCAATGAAATGTTCTCAACACCCCATATTAAACGCCTAAGAATGTACCTGACTAGTAAGTATCTTAAAACCTATGGATTGCTATGTCTCCGAAAGAGAATCAAGCGTGTGTACAGGGGCATAAACGCAGCAGTGATAGGATTGGAGATGTTCGGTGAGCAAATGAAGACCCTTTGAAGTCATATTGCATGGTACCCATTCCACGGGTCTCAACTCTCCAGCTTTAAGGGATTCTTCTTTCAGCTGAAACATGCATGTGGAACCCAGAGTATGATCAATCGTGTGATTGGGAGACGTGTTCAAATATGTCTCAGTTTTCGACCGCTGGTACTCAGGTGCAACATTCCAGATGCTTTACTAACACTCTCCCGACTTGGAGAGTCAGTGCCTTTAACCTCCTGCTTGGCCCAGTTTGCAATTTCTGCGGAAGATGAACAGGGATAGGGAGGACCAATGAGAGACTAGCTGGAGGTGTCTGGACGGGCAAATTTAACTCTCATTTCCCACCAGGAAGAGCAATTAAGCAAAGGCTCAGTGTCCCGTGCCGGACCCAGATTAAGGCCTGATGCAATCGTGCGGTGTTGCGGCCAGCTCACAAGAAAGCGAGTTGAAGAAAGGAGCTCAGGGGCACTGTAATTCACAAACCTGCAGAGTTATAAATGACAACTATCGTCCAAAAATATACTGAAGTATGGCTGCCACGAGGACTTGAAAGCGGGGCAGAATTGCAGGAAACCGATTTCAGGAGGTAGACTGGAATTGCATTTAAAGCATAGGAAAAGAGGCAGAACGTCGACAATGATGCACTTGGCCAAAAAGGGCGTATGCGTTTTTTCCTGAATATATTCAGGAAAAAACGCATACGCCCTTTTTGGCCAACCAAGCAAGCTTGCAAAGGAAATCTGCACTACAATGAAGTCTCACTTCCCCCAGGTCAAAAGGGCCATCTGAAAAAAGTGTAAAATCCAGAAAGGCAGGACCGGCCATGGAGAACTGGGAGCCTTGTTATGCTGATGGGCGGGATGTAAATTGCCAACAGCCACTGGGGAGAAGTGTATGGTGTTTCCTGAAACATCTAAAAAACAAAGCAACAGAGCCTAGGGCACTTCCACTTATGGTCCTATAGCTTAGGGAAATTAAAATCAAAAGGACACAGCCACCCCAAAGTTTGGGACGGCTCTGTTTACAAGAATCTTGTTTACGGTATATGTTCAATATCGCAGAAAGTGAAAAATGGATAAAGAAGTTGTGGTACTCACGTACAATGCAATATCACTCAGCAATGAAATCTATGTCATCTGGCCCATAGCAGCATAATGAGTGGATTCAGGTATGATGATTCTAACTGAAATAAGTCACAAGAAAATGAAACATCATAAGATATCACTAATACACGGAATGTAAACTTGGCTACACAGGAACTGGATTACAAAACAGAAGAGGGTCTCAAATGTAGAAAACCAACTTATGCTTGCTTAAGGGCAAAGGTGAGTTGGGGTGCTGCATAAAACCAGAGATTGAAATGAGCACAGATAAAGTTCCTTAAGCCAAATATGGAATAGACAAGAGCTACTCCTTGCTCAACGAAATGGACTCAACACCCCATATTAAACGCCTAAGAATGTACCTGACTAGTAAGTATCTTAAAACCTATGGATTGCTATGTCTCCAAAAGAGAATCAAGCGTGTGTACAGGGGCAAAAATGCAGCAGTGATAGGATTGGAGAGGTTCGGTGAGCAAATGAAGACCCTTTGAAGTCTTATTGCATGGTACCCATTCCACGGGTCTCAACTCTCCTGGTTTAAGGGATTTTTCCTTCAGCTAAATCATGCATGTGGAACACAGAGTATGATCAACCGTGTGATCGGGAGACGTGTTCCAATATATCTCAGTTCTCGTCCCCTGGTACTTGGGTGCAATATTCCAGAGGCTTTACTAACACTCTCCCGACTTGGAGAGTCAGTGCCTTTAACCTCCTGCTTGGCCCACTTTGCAAATTCTGAGGAAGATGAACAGGAATAGGGAGAACCAATGAGAGACTAGCTGGAGGTGTCTGGACGGGCAAATTTAACTCTCATTTGCCAACAGGAAGAGGAATTAACCAAAGGCTAAGTGTGCCGTGCCGGAACCAGATTAGGGCCTGAAGCAATCCTGCGGTGTTGCGGCCAGCTCACAAGAAAGCGAGTTGAAGAAAGGAGCTCAGGGGCACTGTAATTCACAAACCTGCAGAGTTATAAATGACAGCTATCGTCCAAAAATATACTGAAGTAAGGCTGCCAAGAGGACTTGAAAGCGGGGCAGAATTGCAGGAAACCGATTTCAGGAGGTAGACTGGAATTGCATTTAAAGCATAGGAAAAGAGGCAGAACGTCGACAATGATGCACTTGGCCAAAAAGGGCGTATGCGTTTTTTCCTGAATATATTCAGGAAAAAACGCATACGCCCTTTTTGGCCAACCAAGCAAGCTTGCAAAGGAAATCTGCACTACAATGAAGTCTCACTTCCCCCCGGTCAAAAGGGCCATCTGTAAAAAGTGTAAAATCTAGAAAGGCAGGACAGGCCATGGAGAACTGGGAGCCTTGTTATGCTGATGGGCGGGATGTAAATTGCCAACAGCCACTCGGGAGAAGTGTATGGTGTTTCCTGAAACATCTAAAAAACAAAGCAACAGAGCCTAGGGCACTTCCACTTATGGTCCTATAGCTTAGGGAAATTAAAATCAAAAAGACACAGCCACCCCAAAGTTTGGGACGGCTCTGTTTACAAGAACCTCGTTTACGGTACATGTTCAATATCGCAGAAAGTGAAAAATGGATAAAGAAGTTGTGGTACTCACGTACAATGCAATATCACTCAGCAATGAAATCTATGTCATCTGGCCCATAGCAGCATAATGAGTGGATTCAGGTATGATGATTCTCACTGAAATAAGTCACACAGAAAAAGAAACATCATAAGATATCACTAATACACGGAATGTAAACTTGGCTACACAGGAACGGGATTACAAAACAGAAGAGGGTCTCAAATTTAGAAAACCAACTTATGCTTGTTTAAGGGGAAAGGTGAGTTGGGGTGCTGCATAAAACCAGAGATTGAAATGAGCACAGATAAAGTTCCTTAAGCCAAATATATAATAGACAAGAGCTACTCCTTGCTCAACGAAATGGACTCAAAACACCATATTAAACGCCTAATAATGTACCTGACTAGTAAGTATCTTAAAACCTATGGATTGCTATGTCTCTGAAAGAGAATCAAGCGTGAGTACCGGGGCATAAACGCAGCAGTGATAGGATTGGAGAGGTTCGGTGAGCAAATGAAGACCCTTTGAAGTCATATTGCATGGTACCCATTCCACGGGTCTCAACTCTCCAGGTTTAAGGGATTCTTCCTTCAGCTAAAACATGCATGTGGAACCCAGAGTATGATCAACCATGTGATCGGGAGACGTGTTCAAATATGTCTCAGTTCTCATCCCCTGGTACTCGGGTGCAACATTCCAGATGCTTTACTAACACTCTCCCGACTTGGAGAGTCAGTGCCTTTAACCTCCTGTTTGGCCCAGTTTGCAAATTCTGCGGAAGATGAACAGGAATAGGGAGAACCAATGAGAGACTAGCTGGAGGTGTCTGGACGGGCAAATTTAACTCTCATTTCCCACCAGGAAGAGGAATTAAGCAAAGGCTCAGCATGCCGTGCCGGAACCAGATTAGGGCCTGAAGCAATCCTGCGGTGTTGCGGCCAGCTCACAAGAAAGCGAGTTGAAGAAAGGAGCTCAGGGGCACTGTTATCACAAACCTGCAGAGTTATGAATGACAGCTATCGTCCAAAAATATACTGAAGTAAGGCTGCCAAGAGGACATGAAAGCGGGGCAGATTTGCAGGAATCCGATTTCAGGAGGTAGACTGGAATTGCATTTAAGCATAGGAAAAGAGGCAGAACGTCGACAATGATGCACTTGGCCGAAAAGTGCGTATGCGTTTTTTCCTGCATATATTCAGAAAAAAACGCATACGCCCTTTTTGGCCAACCAAGCAAGCTTGCAAAGGAAATCTGCACTACAATGAAGTCTCACTTCCCCCCGGTCAAAAGGGCCATGTGAAAAAAGTGTAAAATCCAGAAAGGCAGGACCGGCCATGGAGAACTGGGAGCCTTGTTATGCTGATGGGCGGGATGTAAATTGCCAACAGCCACTGGTTAGAAGTGTATGGTGTTTCCTGAAACATCTAAAAAACAGAGGAACAGAGCCTAGGGCACTCCACTTATGGTCCTATAGCTTAGGGAAATTAAAATCAAAAAGCAGAACCACCCAAAAGTTTTGGACGGCTCTGTTTACAAGAACCTCGTTTACGGTACAAGTTCAATATCGCAGAAAGTGAAAAATGGATAAAGAAGTTGTGGTACTTACGTAAAATGCAATATCACTCAGCAATGAAATCTATGTCATCAGGCCCGTAGCAGCATAGACTGGATTCAGGTATGATGATTCTCACTGAAATAAGTCACACAGAAAAAGAAACATCATAAGATATCACTAATACACGGAATGTAAACTTGGCTACACAGGAACTGGATTACAAAACAGAAGAGGGTCTCAAATTTAGAAAACCAACTTATGCTTGCTTAAGGGGAAAGGTGAGTTGGGGTGCTACATAAAACCAGAGATTGAAATGAGCACAGATAAATTTCCTTAAGCCAAATATGGAATAGACAAGAGCTACTCCTTGCTCAATGAAATGTTCTCAACACCCCATATTAAACGCCTAAGAATGTACCTGACTAGTAAGTATCTTAAAACCTATGGATTGCTATGTCTCTGAAAGAGAATCAAGCGTGTGTACAGGGGCATAAACGCAGCAGTGATAGGATTGGAGATGTTCGGTGAGCAAATGAAGACCCTTTGAAGTCATATTGCATGGTACCCATTCCACGGGTCTCAACTCTCCAGCTTTAAGGGATTCTTCTTTCAGCTGAAACATGCATGTGGAACCCAGAGTATGATCAATCGTGTGATTGGGAGACGTGTTCAAATATGTCTCAGTTTTCGACCGCTGGTACTCAGGTGCAACATTCCAGATGCTTTACTAACACTCTCCCGACTTGGAGAGTCAGTGCCTTTAACCTCCTGCTTGGCCCAGTTTGCAATTTCTGCGGAAGATGAACAGGGATAGGGAGGACCAATGAGAGACTAGCTGGAGGTGTCTGGACGGGCAAATTTAACTCTCATTTCCCACCAGGAAGAGCAATTAAGCAAAGGCTCAGTGTCCCGTGCCGGACCCAGATTAAGGCCTGATGCAATCGTGCGGTGTTGCGGCCAGCTCACAAGAAAGCGAGTTGAAGAAAGGAGCTCAGGGGCACTGTAATTCACAAACCTGCAGAGTTATAAATGACAGCTATCGTCCAAAAATATACTGAAGTATGGCTGCTACGAGGACTTGAAAGCGGGGCAGAATTGCAGGAAACCGATTTCAGGAGGTAGACTGGAATTGCATTTAAAGCATAGGAAAAGAGGCAGAACGTCGACAATGATGCACTTGGCCAAAAAGGGCGTATGCGTTTTTTCCTGAATATATTCAGGAAAAAACGCATACGCCCTTTTTGGCCAACCAAGCAAGCTTGCAAAGGAAATCTGCACTACAATGAAGTCTCACTTCCCCCTGCTCAAAAGGGCCATCTGAAAAAAGTGTAAAATCCAGAAAGGCAGGACAGGCCATGGAGAACTGGGAGCCTTGTTATGCTGATGGGCGGGATGTAAATTGCCAACAGCCACTGGGAAGAAGTGTATGGTGTTTCCTGAAACATCTAAAAAACAAAGCAACAGAGCCTAGGGCACTTCCACTTATGGTCCTATAGCTTAGGGAAATTAAAATCAAAAGGACACAGCCACCCCAAAGTTTGGGACGGCTCTGTTTACAAGAATCTTGTTTACGGTATATGTTCAATATCGCAGAAAGTGAAAAATGGATAAAGAAGTTGTGGTACTCACGTACAATGCAATATCACTCAGCAATGAAATCTATGTCATCTGGCCCATAGCAGCATAATGAGTGGATTCAGGTATGATGATTCTAACTGAAATAAGTCACACAGAAAAAGAAACATCATAAGATATCGCTAATACACGGAATGTAAACTTGGCTACACACGAACTGGATTACAAAACAGAACAGGGTCTGAAATTTAGAAAACCAACTTATGCTTGTTTAAGGGGAAAGGTGAGTTGGGGTGCTGCATAAAACCAGAGATTGAAATGAGCACAGATAAAGTTCCTTAAGCCAAATATGGAATAGACAAGAGCTACTCCTTGCTCAACGAAATGGACTCAACACCCCATATTAAACACCTAAGAATGTACCTGACTAGTAAGTATCTTAAAACCTATGGATTGCTATGTCTCTGAAAGAGAAACAAGCTTGTGTACAGGGGCATAAACGCAGCAGTGATAGGATTGGAGAGGTTCGGTGATCAAACGAAGACCCTTTGAAGTCATATTGCATGGTACCCATTCCACGGGTCTCAACTCTCCAGGTTTAAGGGATTCTTCCTTCAGCTAAAACATGAATTTGGAACTCAGAGTATGATCAACCGTGAGATCGGGAGACATGTTCCAATATGTCTCAGTTCTCGCCCCTGGTACTCAGGTGCAACATTCCAGATGCTTTACTAACACTCTCCCGACTTGGACAGTCAGTGCCTTTAACCTCCTGTTTGGCCCAGTTTGCAATTTCTGCGGAAGATGAACAGGAATAGGGAGAACCAATGAGAGACTAGCTGGAGGTGTCTGGACGGGCAAATTTAACTCTCATTTCCAACCAGGAAGAAGAATTAACCAAAGGCTCAGCGTGCCGTGCCGGAACCAGATTAGTGCCTGAAGCAATCCTGCGGTGTTGCGGCCAGCTCACAAGAAAGAGAATTGAAGAAAGGAGCTCAGGGGCACTATAATTCACAAACCTGCAGAGTTATAAATGACAGCTAACGTCCAAAAATACATTGAAGTAAGGCTGCCAAGAGGACTTGAAAGTGGGGCAGAATTGCAGGAAACCGATTTCAGGAGGTAGACTGGAATTGCATTTAAAGCATAGGAAAAGAGGCAGAACGTGGACAATGATGCACTTGGCCAAAAAGGGCGTATGCGTTTTTTCCTGAATATATTCAGGAAAAAACGCATACGCCCTTTTTGGCCAACCAAGCAAGCTTGCAAAGGAAATCTGCACTACAATGAAGTCTCACTTCCCCCCGGTCAAAAGGGCCATCTGAAAAATGTGTAAAATCCAGAAAGGCAGGACAGGCCATGGAGAACTGGGAGCCTTGTTATGCTGATGGGCGGGATGTAAATTCCCAACAGCCACTCGGGAGAAGTGTATGGTGTTTCCAGAAACATCTAAAAAACAAAGCAACAGAGCCTAGGGCACTTCCACTTATGGTTCTATAGCTTAGGGGAATTAAAATCAAAAAGACACAGCCACCCCAAAGTTTGGGACGGCTCTGTTTACAAGAACCGCGTTTATGGTACAAGTTCAATATCGCAGAAAGCGAAAAATGGATAAAGAAGGTGTGGTACTTACGTACAATGGAATATCACTCAGCAATGAAATCTATGTCATCAGGCCCGTAGCAGCATAATGAGTGGATTCAGGTATGATGATTCTAACTGAAATAAGTCACACTGAAAAAGAAACATCATAAGATACCAGTAATACACGGAATGTAAACTTGGCTATACAGGAACTGAATTACAAAACAGAACAGGGTCTCAAATTTAGAAAACCAACTTATGCTTGCTTAAGGGGAAAGGTGAGTTGGGGTGCTGCATAAAACCAGAGATTGAAATGAGCACAGATAAAGTTCCTTAAGCCAAATATGTAATAGACAAGAGCTACTCCTTGCTCAACGAAATGGACTCAAAACCCCATATTAAACGCCTAAGAATGTACCTGACTAGTAAGCATCTTAAAACCTATGGATTGCTATGTCTCCGAAAGAGAATCAAGCGTGTGTACAGGGGCATAAACGCAGCAGTGATATGATTGGAGAGGTTCGCTGAGCAAATGAAGACCCTTTGAAGTCATATTGCGTGGTACCCATTCCATGGGTCTCAACTCTCCAGGTTTAAGGGATTCTTCCTTCAGCTAAAACATGCATGTGGAACCCAGAGTATGATCAACCGTGTGATCGGGAGAAGTATTCCAATATGTCTCAGTTCTCGTCCCCTGGTACTCGGGTGCAACATTCCAGACGCTTAACTAACACTCTCCCGACTTGGAGAGTCAGTGCCTTTAACCTCCTGTGTGGCCCAGTTTGCGATATCTGCAGAAGATGAACAGGAATAGGGAGAACCAATGAGAGACTAGCTGGAGGTGTCTGGACAGGCAAATTTAACTCTCATTTCCAACCAGGAAGAGGAATTAACCAAAGGCTCAGCGTGCCGTACCGGAACCAGATTAGGGCCTGAAGCAATCCTGTGGTGTTGCGGCCAGCTCACAAGAAAGCGAGTTGAAGAAAGGAGCTCAGGGGCACTGTAATTCACAAACCTGCAGAGTTATAAATGACAGCTATCGTCCAAAAATATACTGAAGTAAGGCTGCCAAGAGGACTTGAAAGCGGGGCAGAATTGCACGAAACAGATTTCAGAAGGTAGACTGGAATTGCATTTAAAGTATAGGAAAAGAGGCAGAATGTCGACAATGATGCACTTGGCCAAAAAGGGCGTATGCGTTTTTTCCTGAATATATTCAGGAAAAAACGCATACGCACTTTTTGGCCAACCAAGCAAGCTTGCAAAGGAAATCTGCACTACAATGAAGTCTCACTTCCCCCCAGTCAAAAGGGCCGTGTGAAAAAAGTGTAAAATTCAGAAAGGCAGGACAGGCCATGGAGAACTGGGACCCTTGTTATGCTGATGGGCGGGATGTAAATTGCCAACAGCCACTGGGGAGAAATGTATGGTGTTTCCTGAAACATCTAAAAAACAAAGCAACAGAGCCTAGGGCACTTCCACTTATAGTCCTATAGCTTAGGGAAATTAAAATCAAAAAGACACAGCCACCCCAAAGTTTGGGACGGCTCTGTTTACAAGAACCTCGTTTACGGTACAAGTTCAATAGCGCAGAAAGCAAAAAATGGATAAAGAAGTTGTGGTACTTACGTACAATGCAATATCACTCAGCAATGAAATCTATGTCATCAGGCCCATAGCAGCATAGAGTGGATTCAGGTATGATGATTCTAACTGAAATAAGTCACACAGAAAAAGAAACATCATAAGATATCACTAATACACGGAATGTAAACTTGGCTACACAGGAACTGGATTACAAAACAGAACAGGGTCTCAAATTTAGAAAACCAACTTATGGTTGCTTAAGGGGAAAGGTGAGTTGGGGTGCTGCATAAAACCAGAGATTGAAATGAGCAAAGATAAAGTTCCTTAAGCCACTTATGTAATAGACAAGAGCTACTCCTTGCTCAACGAAATGGACTCAACACCCCATATTAAACGCCTAAGAATGTACCTGACTAGTAAGTATCTTAAAACCTATGGATTGCTATGTCTCTGAAAGAGAATCAAGCGTGCGTACAGGGGCATAAACGCAGCAATGATAGGATTGGAGAGGTTCAGTGAGCAAATGAAGACCCTTTGAAGTCATATTGCATGGTACCCATTCCACGGGTCTCAACTCTCCAGCTTTAAGAGATTCTTCGTTCAGCTGAAACATGCATGTGGAACCCAGAGTATGATCAACCGTGTGATCGGGAGACGTGTTCCAATATGTCTCAGTTTTCGTCCGCTGGTACTCGGGTGCAACTTTCCAGACGCTTTACTAACACTCTCCTGACTTGGAGAGTCAGTGCCTTTAACCTCCTGTTTGGCCCAGTTTGCAATTTCTGCGGAAGATGAACAGGGATAGGGAGGACCAATGAGCGACTAGCTGGAGGTGTCTGGACGGGCAAATTTAACTCTCATTTCCCACCAGGAAGAGGAATTAACCAAAGGCTCACCGTGCCGTGCCAGAACAAGATTAGGGCCTGAAGCAATCCTGCGGTGTTGCGGCCAGCTCACAAGAAAGTGAGTTGAAGAAAGGAGCTCAGGGGCACTGTAATTCACAAACCTCCAGAGTTATAAATGACAGCTATCGTCCAAAAATATACTGAAGTAAGGCTGCCAAGAGGACTTGAAAGCGGGGCAGAATTGAAGGAAACCAATTTCAGGAGGTAGACTGGAAATGCATTTAAAGCTTAGGAAAAGAGGCAGAACGTCGACAATGATGCACTTTGCCAAAAAGGGCGTATGCGTTTTTTCCTGAATATATTCAGGAAAAAAACGCGTACGCACTTTTTGGCCAACCAAGGAAGCGTGCAAATGAAATCTGTACTACAATGAAGTCTCACTTCCCCCCGGTCAAAAGGGCCATCTGAAAAAAGTGTAAGATCCAGAAAGGCAGGACAGGTCTTGGAGAACTGGGACCCTTGTTATGCTGATGGGCGGGATGTATATTGCCAACTGACACTCGGGAGAAGTGTATGGTGTTTCCTGAAACATCTAAAAAACAAAGCAACAGAGCCTAGGGCACTTCCACTTATGGTCCTATAGCTTAGGTAAATTAAAATCAAAAGGACACAGCCACCCCAAAGTTTGGGACGGCTCTGTTTACAAGAACCTCGTTTACGGTACAAGTTCAATATCGAAGAAAGTGAAAAATGGATAAAGAAGTTGTGGTACTTACGTACAATGCAATATCACTCAGCAATGAAATCTATGTCATCAGGCCCGTAGCAGCATAATGAGTGGATTCAGGTATGATGATTCTAACTGAAATAAGTCACACAGAAAAAGAAACATCATAAGATATCACTAATACACGGAATGTAAACTTGGCTACACAGGAACTGAATTACAAAACAGAACAGGGTCTCAAATTTAGAAAAGCAACTTATGCTTGCTTAAGGGGAAAGGTGAGTTGGGGTGCTGCATAAAACCAGAGATTGAAATGAGCACAGATAAAGTTCCTTAAGCCAAATATGTAATAGACAAGAGCTACTCCTTGCTCAAAGAAATGGACTCAACATCCCATATTAAACGCCTAAGAATGTACCTGACTAGTAAGCATCTTAAAACCTATGGATTGCTATGTCTCCGAAAGAGAATCAAGCGTGAGTACAGGGGCATAAACGCAGCAGTGATAGGATTGGAGAGGTTCGGTGACCAAACGAAGACCCTTTGAAGTCATATTGCATGGTACCCATTCCACGGGTCTCCACTCTCCAGTTTTAAGGGATTCTTCCTTCAGCTAAAACATGCATGTGGAACCCAGGGTATGATCAACCGTGTGATCGGGAGACGAGTTCCAATATGTCTCAGTTCTCATCCCCTGGTACTCGGGTGCAACATTACAGACACTTTACTAACACTCTCCTGACTTGGAGAGTCAGTGCCTTTAACCTCCTGTTTGGCCCAGTTTGCAATTTCTGCGGAAGATGAACAGGAATAGGGAGAACCAATGAGAGACTAGCTGGAGGTGTCTGGATGGGCAAATTTAACTGTCATTTCCCACCAGGAAGAGGAATTAACCAAAGGCTCAGCGTGCCGTGCCGGACCCAGATTAGGGCCTGAAGCAATCCTGCGGAGTTTTGGCCAGCTCACAAGAAAGCGAGTTGAAGAAAGGAGCTCAGGGGCACTTTAATTCACAAACCTGCAGAGTTATAGATGACAGCTATCGTCCAAAAATATACTGAAGTAAGCCTGCCATGAGGACTTGAAAGCGGGGCAGAATTGCAGGAAACCGATTTCAGGAGGTAGACTGGATTTGCATTTAAAGCATAGGAAAAGAGGCAGAACGTTGACAATGATGCACTTGGCCAAAAAGGGCATATGCGTTTTTTCCTGAATATATTCAGGAAAAAACGCATATGCCCTTTTTGGCCAACCAAGCAAGCTTGCATTGGAAATCTGCACTACAATGAAGTCTCACTTCTCCCCGGTCAAAAGGGCCATCTGAAAAATGTGTAAAATCCAGAAAGGCAGGACAGGCCATGGAGAACTGGGAGCCTTGTTATGCTGATGGGCGGGATGTAAATTGCCAACAGCCACTTGGGAGAAGTGTATGGTGTTTCCTGAAACATTTAAAAACAAAGCAACAGAGCCTAGGGCACTTCCACTTATGGTCCTATAGCTTAGGGAAATTAAAATCAAAAAGACACAGCCACCCCAATGTCTGGGACGGGGCTGTTTACAAGAAACAATTTTACGGGACAAGTTCAATATCGCAGAAAGTGAAAAATGGATAAAGAATTTGTGGTACTTACGTACAATGCAATATCACTCAGCAATGAAATCTATGTCATCAGGCCCATAGCAGCATAATGAGTGGATTCAGGTATGATGATTCTAACTGAAATAAGTCACAAGAAAATGAAACATCATAAGATATCACTAATACACGGAATGTAAACTTGGCTACACAGGAACTGGATTACAAAACAGAAGAGGGTCTCAAATGTAGAAAACCAACTTATGCTTGCTTAAGGGCAAAGGTGAGTTGGGGTGCTGCATAAAACCAGAGATTGAAATGAGCACAGATAACGTTCCTTAAGCCAAATATGGAATAGACAAGAGCTACTCCTTGCTCAACGAAATGGACTCAACACCCCATATTAAACGCCTAAGAATGTACCTGACTAGTAAGTATCTTAAAACCTATGGATTGCTATGTCTCCAAAAGAGAATCAAGCGTGTGTACAGGGGCAAAAATGCAGCAGTGATAGGATTGGAGAGGTTCGGTGAGCAAATGAAGACCCTTTGAAGTCTTATTGCATGGTACCCATTCCACGGGTCTCAACTCTCCTGGTTTAAGGGATTTTTCCTTCAGCTAAATCATGCATGTGGAACACAGAGTATGATCAACCGTGTGATCGGGAGACGTGTTCCAATATATCTCAGTTCTCGTCCCCTGGTACTTGGGTGCAATATTCCAGAGGCTTTACTAACACTCTCCCGACTTGGAGAGTCAGTGCCTTTAACCTCCTGCTTGGCCCAGTTTGCAAATTCTGCGGAAGATGAACAGGAATAGGGAGAACCAATGAGAGACTAGCTGGAGGTGTCTGGACGGGCAAATTTAACTCTCATTTGCCACCAGGAAGAGGAATTAACCAAAGGCTCAGTGTGCCGTGCCGGAACCAGATTAGGGCCTCAAGCAATCCTGCGGTGTTGCGGCCAGCTCACAAGAAAGCGAGTTGAAGAAAGGAGCTCAGGGGCACTGTAATTCACAAACCTGCAGAGTTATAAATGACAGCTATCGTCCAAAAATATACTGAAGTAAGGCTGCCAAGAGGACTTGAAAGCGGGGCAGAATTGCAGGAAACCGATTTCAGGAGGTAGACTGGAATTGCATTTAAAGCATAGGAAAAGAGGCAGAACGTCGACAATGATGCACTTGGCCAAAAAGGGCGTATGCGTTTTTTCCTGAATATATTCAGGAAAAAACGCATACGCCCTTTTTGGCCAACCAAGCAAGCTTGCAAAGGAAATCTGCACTACAATGAAGTCTCACTTCCCCCCGGTCAAAAGGGCCATCTGAAAAAAGTGTAAAATCCAGAAAGGCAGGACAGGCCATGGAGAACTTGGAGCCTTGTTATGCTTATGGGCGGGATATAAATTGCCAACAGCCACTGGGGAGAAGTGTATGGTGTTTCCTGAAACATCTAAAAAACTGAGGAACAGAGCCTAGGGCACTTCCACTTATGGTCCTATAGCTTAGGGAAATTAAAATCAAAAAGACACAGCCACACCAAAGTTTGGGACAGCTCTGTTTACAAGAGCCTCGTTTAGGGTACAACTTCAATATCGCAGAAAGTGAAAAATGGATAAAGAAGTTGTGGTACTTATGTACAATGCAATATCACTCAGCAATGAAATCTATGTCATCAGGCCCGTAGCAGCATAATGAGTGGATTCAGGTATGATGATTCTAACTGAAATAAGTCACACAGAAAAAGAAACATCATAAGATATCACTAATACACGGAATGTAAACTTGGCAACACAGGAACTTAATTACAAAATAGAACAGGGTCTCAAATTTAGAAAACCAACTTATGCTTGCTTAAGGGGAAAGGTGAGTTGGGTTGCTGCATAAAACCAGAGATTGAAATGAGCACAGATAAATTTCCTTAAGCCAAATATATAATACACAAGAGCTACTCCTTGCTCAATCAAATGGACTCACAACCCCATATTAAACGCCTAAGAATGTACCTGACTAGTAAGTATCTTAAAACCTATGGATTGCTATGTCTCCGAAAGAGAATCAAGCGTGTGTACAGGGGCATAAATGCAGAAATGATAGGACTGGAGAGGTTCGGTGAGCAAATGAAGACCCTTTGAAGTCATATTGCATGGTACCCATTCCACGGGTCTCAACTCTCCAGGTTTAAGGGATTCTTCCTTCAGCTAAATCATGCATGTGGAACCCAGAGTATGATCAACCGTGTGATCGGGAGACGTGTTCCAATAGGTCTCAGTTCTCGTCCCCTGGTACTCGGGTGCAACATTCCAGACGCTTTACTAACACTCTCCCGACTTGGAGAGTCAGTGCCTTTAACCTCCTGTTTGGCCCAGTTTGCAATTTCTGCAGTAGATGAACAGGAATAGGGAGAACTAATGAGAGACTAGCTGGAGGTGTCTGGACGGGCAAATTTAACTCTCATTTCCCACCAGGAAGAGGAATTAACCAAAGGCTCAGCGGGCCGTGCCAGAACCAGGTTAGGCCCTGAAGCAATCGTGCGGTGTTGCGGCCAGCTCACAAGAAAGCGAGTTGAAGAAAGGAGCTCGGGGCACTGTAATTCATAAACCTGCTGAGTTATAAATGACAGCTATCAACCAAAAATATACTGAAGTAAGGCTGCCAAGAGGACTTGAAAGCGGGGCAGAATTGCAGGAAACCAATTTCAGGAGGTAGACTGTAATTGCACTTAAAGCATAGGAAAAGAGGCAGAACGTCGACAATGATGCACTTGGCCAAAAAGTGCGTATGCGTTTTTTCCTGAATATATTCAGGAAAAAACACATATGCCCTTTTTGGCCAACCAAGCAAGCTTGCAAAGGAAATCTGCACTACAATGAAGTCTCACTTCCCCACGGTCAAAAGGGCCATCTGAAAAAAGTGTAAAATCCAGAAAGGCAGGACAGGCCATGGAGAACTGGGAGCCTTGTTATGCTGATGGGCGGGATGTAAATTGCCAACAGCCACTGGTTAGAAGTGTATGGTGTTTCCTGAAACATATAAAAAACAGAGGAACAGAGCCTAGGGCACTTCCACTTATGGTCCTGTAGCTTAGGGAAATTAAAATCAAAAAGACACAGCAACCCCAAACTTTGGGACGGCTCTGTTTACAAGAACCTCGTTTACGGGACAAGTTCAATATCACAGAAAGTGAAAAATGGATAAAGAAGTTTTGGTACTTACGTACAATGCAATATCACTCAGCAATGAAATCTATGTCATCAGGCCCGTAGCAGCATAATGAGTGGATTCAGGTATGATGATTGTAACTGAAATAAGTCACACAGAAAAAGAAACATCATAAGATATCACTAATACACGGAATGTAAACTTGGCTACACAGGAACTGGATTACAAAACAGAACAGGGTCTCAAATTTAGAAAACCAACTTATGCTTGCTTAAGGGGAAAGGTGAGTTGGGGTGCTGCATAAAACCAGAGATTGAAATGAGCACAGATAAAGTTCCTTAAGCCAAATATGGAATAGACAAGAGCTACTCCTTGCTCAACGAAATGGACTCAACACCCCATATTAAACGCCTAAGAATGTACCTGACTAGTAAGTATCTTAAAAGCTATGGATTGCTATGTCTCCAAAAGAGAATCAAGCGTGTGTACAGGGGCATAAACGCAGCAGTGATAGGATTGGAGAGGTTCGGTGAGCAAATGAAGACCCTTTGAAGTCACATTGCATGGTACCCATTCCACGGGTCTCAACTCTCCAGGTTTAAGGGATTCTTCCTTCAGCTAAAACATGCATGTGGATCCCAGAGTATGATCAACCATGTGATTGGGAGACGTGTTCAAATATGTCTCAGTTCTCATCCCCTGGAACTCGGGTGCAACATTCCAGACGCTTTACTAACACTCTCCCGACTTGGAGACTAAGTGCCTTTAACCTCCTGTTTGGCCCAGTTTGCAATTTCTGCGGAAGATGAACAGGAATAGGTAGAACCAATGAGAGACTAGCTGGAGGTGTCTGGACAGGCAAATTTAACTCTCATTTCCCACCAGGAAGAGGAATTAAGCAACGGCTCAGCATGCCGTGCCGGAACCAGATTAGGGCCTGAAGCAATCCTGCGGTGTTGCGGCCAGCTCACAAGAAAGCGAGTTGAAGAAAGGAGCTCAGGGGCACTGTAATTCACAAACCTGCAGAGTTATAAATGACAGCTATCGTCCAAAAATATACTGAAGTAAGGCTGCCAAGAGGACTTGAACGCGGGGCAGAATTGCAGGCAACCGATTTCAGGACGTAGACTGGAATTGCATTTAAAGCATAGGAAAAGAGGCAGAACGTCCACAATGATGCACTTGGCCAGAAAGGGAGTATGCATTTTTTCCTGAATATATTCAGGAAAAAACGCATACGCCCTTTTTGGCCAACCAAGCAAACTTGCAAAGGAAATCTGCACTACAATGAAGTCTCACTTCCCCCAGTCAAAAGGGCCATCTGAAAAAGTGTAAAATCCAGAAAGGCAGGACAGGCCATGGAGAACTGGGAGCCTTGTTATGCTGATGGGCGGGATGTAAATTGCCAACAGCCACTCTGGAGAAGTGTATGGTGTTTCCTGAGACATCTAAAAAACAAAGCAACAGAGCCTAGGGCACTTCCACTTATGGTCCTATAGCTTAGGGAAATTAAAATCAAAAAGACACAGCCACCCCAAAATTTGGGACGGCTCTTTTACAGGAACCTCTTCTTCAGCACAAGTTAAATATGCCAGAGAGCAAATAATGGATTAAGAAGTTGCGGTACTTACGTACAACAGAATACCTCTCAGCAATGAAAACTATGTCACCAGGCCCGTACCAGCATAATGAGTGGATTGAGGCACGGTGATTCTAAGTGAAAAAAGTCACACAGAAAAAGAAACATCATAAGGTATCACTAATACATGGAATGTGAACTTGGTTACACATGAACTGAATTACAAAACAGAACAGGGTCTCATGTTTAGAAAACCAACTTATGCTTGCTTAAGGGGGAAGGTGAGTTGTGGTGCTGCATAAAAGCAGAGTTTGAAATTAGCACAGATACCGTTCCATAAGCTAAATATGTAATAGACAAGACCTACCCCTTGCTCAACAAAATGGACTCAACAATGAGGTATCACCTCACACCTGGTAGAATGGGCATCATCAGAAAATCTACAAACAAAAAATGCTGGAAATGTGTGGAGAAAAGGAACCCTCTTCCACTATTGTTGGGAATATAAATTGATACAGTCACTATGGAGAACAATATGGAGTTTCTTAAGAAACTAACAGTAGAATTACCATATGATACAGCAATCCCAGTTCTGGACATATACCCAGACAAAACCATAAATCAAAAAGAGACATTCACCGCAATGTTCATTGCCTCACTCTTTACAATATCGAGGTAATGGAAGCAACCTAAATGCCCACAGACAGACGAATGCATAAAGCAGTGGTACATACATAAAATGGAATATTACTAAGCCATGAAAAGGAATGAAATTGGGTCATTTGTAGAGACGTCGATGGATCTAGAGAGTGTCATACAGAGTGAAGTAAGTCAGAAAGAGAAAAACAAATCTTGTATATTCATGCATATATGTGGAACCTAGAAAAACTGTACAGGTTAACCATTTTGCAAGGCATAAATAGAGCAACAGATGTAGACAACAAACGTATGGACAACAAGGGTGGAAAGCTGTTGGGGGGGTGGTGGTGGGAGGAGTTGAGAGACTGGGTTTGGCATGTATACATTTATATGTATATAATAGATAACCAATAAGAACCTGCTGTATAAAAATATAAAATAAAATTCAAAATTAAAAAGAAATAAAATTTAAAAAAAAAACAGAAAAAACAATTATTCCCTTCACATACATGTATTTATATGAATAAATTATTTCCATGCTTATATCTGTAAATACAAAAAAGAGGAATAAAATCTACCTTGAACCAAAAACGAAAAAGAGAAAAAAAACACAGAACCCACCAGTTCCACAGAGGAAAACCGTATCAGGGCACTTGCTCCAGTTGTAAACAATTCTGAAGTTGGTCAGTGGTGGGGAATCGTCTCCCATTCAGCCAGCAGCCCCCACGCAACAAGCGTCCTCATTGCAAAGCTGGGGCACCGTGCCGAGGCATCTGTGAGTAAACGTGAGCTGATCCCCAGGCCAGTTGCTGCTGAACTATTCCTACCCGTCCCAGGTTAAACACCTGAATATATACAAGGACTTGAAAGCCTAGAGGAAGGGCCATAGAGCCACACGAGTGACAGCATGCCGGCTGACTTGGTGCCTGCAGGCCAGCCAGGATGGTCCTGGCCCTGGGTGCTCTTCTGGAAGATTTCCATTTCCCTGCCTGAGATACCCGTCCTGTCCCTGCCCCCACTGCTTTTTTCCTTCCTCACCTTAGCCCAGGGAGAAATTCCAGCAGCAGGTATAGGTGACACATCCTCTTCTTTAGCAGGTGGCAGCCTGGCAACTGCTGCAGAAAGTCCAGCAGAGCCCCACTCACACTGGGCCACCCACAAAGCCGTGGCCTCTCACTCCCTCCCACCAGCCCAGCCCCGAGACTGCTGACAGGGCAGAGAAAATGGCGTCAGGCACGGCTGCAGGGGCTCTTGCTGCCTGGAGTGGTATTTATATTGATCTCAACCCAGGCACACCTGGGGAGGGCTGGCCGGCACGGTAAGGCTGCCCAGGTCAGCCAATCATCACCCCTCAGGGGCTCACAGTTGCAGAAAATGGAACTTGCTGAACCGGCCAGGTCCAAGGAACAGGTGTGGGCTCCTGAGAGTCAGGATAGACAAGGGGCTGCAGCTTTGGCTTGTTTTCTAATCATTTTATCTGGCCCATGAGTGGGAGACAACTTCAAGAAAACCCTCTCCTAATGAGAGGAACCCAGGAGTCAGGGAGAGGAGGGGTGGGTGGTGGTTGGAGACAGAGGCCTGGTGCCCTGGGTGCAGTGGAAGTCTCTGGAAGACCAGGTGGAGGGAGGCCGCACAGCGTGATGCCCAGGGTCACAGACCTGTCGCAGCTGCTCTTTGTTAGTTCCAGTCCTGCTCTGAGGTGCTCTGTGTCAGCTCTGAGCGACAGGTGAGCTGGGGGTGCTCTGCAATGAGGGCTATGTGCACGGTTCCTGTGTGCCCAGCCCTGCCACGGTACCTGCAAGGGTAGCTCTGTATCCTGGGAGGGGCCTGACCACGAGAGCCCCGTGGGCTGGGGTGGGGGGGGTACCTGCCCAGGTGAGCTCCATATTCTGGGATTGGTCTGACCACGAGAGCCCCATGGGCTGCTGGGGACCTGGTAAAGGATGTCAGGACAGTCAGTGAAGCCACCGAGGATATACCTCCAGCTGCTCCTAATTCCTACACCCTGCTGGTCATTCTACCAACCACCAGGACATGGTATTCTGTATTAGTCTTCAATGATGCCTTCTTTTGTATTCCATTAGTCCCAGAGTCACAAGAAATTTTGGCTTGTGAGTGGCAGGACTCAACATACAACTAAAACAATACTTCCGGGCCGTCTTGCCCCAAGGGTGCAAAAATTCCCACACCATCTTTGGGGAAAGCTTAGCTAAAGACCTAAAAGTTCTACCTCTGGAAAAGGAAACCCTCCTTCAGTACGCAGACGACATTCTGATCACCAGCCCTACTAAGGAGGCCTCTGAACTACCAAGCCAATAAAGGATAGAAGTTGTCCAAGAAAAAGCTCAAATATCACAGACTGCGGTGACCTGCCTGGGCTTCATTCTCACAGAAGGTCGGAGAAGCCCATCCCAGGAAAGGAAGGAAACCATTTTCAGCCTTACCCCTTTCTAAAACTAGAAGACAGCTTAGGGGTTCCTGGGGAGGCCAGGGTTTGCTGCTTCTGGATCCCTAACTACAGTCTACTAGCTGGGCCTCTATATGAAACACTGAAAGGAAAAGATGATGATCCTTTTGAATAGAATCCAGAAGTGGCCTTTCAAGAATGGAAAGAGCAGTCAATTCAGACCCTTGCCCTGGAACTCCCTAATTTAGCTAAACCCTTTGACCTTTACATTCCCAGTGAAAGGTGAATCGCCATTGGAGAATTAGTGCAAAAACTGGGACCACTTGAAATGGAACAATGCAAGAATGCCATCCAGGTAGGATAAACTACGGGCACCAAGGGGCTTGGCCCACTGCCACATCTGGCCAAGATACTGGCGGTATCTAAAAACCTGGAAATCAGCAGCCCCAAAGGCCACCTCCCTCCTAAGGGAAAAGGACACCACGTGGTGATCCTAACCACCAACCATGCCCTGAAGTTGCAGGGTTCGCTCTGTGGGCACACCAACCTCGAGTGAGGAGGCCTTCCAACTCCAACATCCAGAGATAACCGGGGGCAACAGGGCACCCTGACGACTCATGTGAACATCACTTGACCTGGAGTTTCTCTCATAAAACAACAAGAGTGTGTCCCAAAAGAGTAGACTAGTGCTTGCAGGACATACTGCACCCAGAGGGGAGCTAATAATCTTGGCGGGGGAACCGTATATCACACTGTCACCATAGAAAAGCCTACAGACACCGTGATGATGGTGGCCAATGAGACTGGCTGGACTCCTGTTTACTTCAAAAGGCTGTTGACTCAGTGGCCATCATGGTCCTTGATCACCACTGACCCTGGACTGTCTGGGAGTTGAGCGGGCAGGGCTCTGACATCTGGTGCTGTTTGTACATTAATTCAGGGACCTAATTGAAGAAAGCGCAGACTACTGGTCAGAGCATCTAGGCTGGCAGAAACGGTCAGCCTAAGGTGGCCGAACAAATGTGGGGCGGGGTGAAACCGGCCCCCACAGCGTCTCTGCACATCTCTTTCCTGGACCCTTAAAGGTCATTAGAATCTATAACACTTCCAATGCTGGTGCTCAGGTGGACGAGCAGGGAGGCAGGGGGCCTGGGGACAATCAACGTCACCTGGAGGCTGCTGGGGAGAAGCTCTGACCCTCGCCCCCGGGTATGAGGGCTCCCAACTCAGCACTCAGCAGTTACAGAAGAAGGGTCTGCGCCCTCAGCACTCCAAGAATGAGGAACGGGACAAAAGGCAGAGGAGGGGTTTGTCCCCAGCAAAGCCCATTAAAAATCCCTGGGAGATAAAAATAGAATCTGGGCAATAAAGTCAAGTCTAACCTTTTTTATCCTTTGTGCTTTGTCTAATTTCATGTGCTCCTAGGGTCCCGCATGCAGAGGTTCCACACCCGGCACTTCAGACCAGATTTCCTAGTGCAGAATGGCTGGGACGACACCTCAGCTCCTGGGGCCCAGTGCAGACTCCGTGATACAGAGCCTGAGCTGCAGCCAACCCGGCCCTCGAGAGCTCCGCCCCCTCCCTCCCACTGACTCTGACAGGATCTCTACACAGCAGCCCAACCCACAGCCCACGGGGTAGTGCATGCTCTCACCTCTCCATTCTCTGATCAAAATATAAAGTTTCCTTTGCTTGTGAACCAAACTCAGTCTCGATCTGTTGGCCCCAATGACACTGGGCAGGGGGACACTTGTTGGGGTCCACTCTGGAGGATCAGTAACAGAAATTGAGACTATTGTAACCTCAATGAACAGATGTGTGAGCCAAACTGTAGTTAACATAGAACAGTGTATAAGGCTCGGGTAAAATAAGATGTTTCTAACACTTCCATTTGATATTTCCATCACTTTATTATAAGCAAGTTCAGTGAAAAGGTTTGTCTTATTTGTCAGGTCAATATTAGAGAAACGAAGTGATTTCTTTCCAAGGATGTACATCTAATAATCTTGGTTAAAGCTTCAATCTTGTTTTAAATGCTTTTCCATTGAAAATGATACCTCTCTTTCAGCTCCCCCACTTCTGAGAAGTATAAAATCTTATAATTTATTATTACCAAAGGGGAAAGGTGGGAGGAGGGATAAATTAACAGTTTGGGATTAACACATACACACTGCTATGTATAAAATAGATCATCAACAAGGAACTACTGTATAGCACAGGGAACTACACTCAACATTTTGCAATAACCTATAAGGGGAAATAATCTGAAAAAGAATAGATATTTTTATTGACATCATCTATCAATGACAGTTAAGGTGTAACCTAAGGGAAGCTGGTGGTGAGTGCTTCTGACCCTGAAGACTTCAATCATCTAAAGTTTGGACTCTGCCTACTTCCCAAGGCCCTTAATGAACATATGTGTAGCCGTAGCTTAAAAAATTCCCCAGTTTGGGTTTCGGGCAGACACTGATTTTGAAAAAGCCCTTGTGTTCTCCTTACATGAATGGGACTCTTCCTACTGCTAAAACATGTCTGTCACACCCAGAGGATGGTATACCGTCTGATCGGGAAGAGTTTGGAAAAGGCATCTCATCTCCTCATCTCCTGGTGCTCAGGTTCACCCCTCCAGCGTCTTTACTAACAGTCTCCCCACTTGGAGATGTCAGCACTGTCAACATCCTGTTGCGTACAGTTTGGAATTTGTCCAGAGGATGAAGCGGAAGGATGAGGAACAATGAGAGACAAGTCCTAGGTGTTCAGACAGGCACATGTCACTCTAATTTCCAATCAGGAAGACGAATTGACCAAAGGCTAGGGTTGCCCATGGAAACAGTATAGGGCTTGAGGAAATCCCGCTGCTTTGTGGCCAGTTCACATACACGCAAGTTGAACAATGGAACTCAGGGGCAGTAAAATTCATGAAACTGCAGAGTTGAAAATATCCATCACTGAAAAATGTCTTGAGGAAAGTCAGAAAAAAGGACTTGTAAGCAAGGGAGAATGGCAGGAAAGGGATTTGAGGAGGTAGAAAGGACTCGCCATTAAGCACAAGAAAAGGAGCTGAACATTGCCAACATTGCAGTTGGCCAAAAAGGGTGTATGCGTTTTTTTCTGTATATATTCAAGAAAAGGGCATACACTTTTTTAACCAACCAAACAGGTGGGCACTGGAAGTCAATACTACAAAAGATATCACTTCGCATCAGTCAGAAGAGCCATCCTCATAAAGCGTAAACAACAGAAATGCAGGACAGGGCAAGGAGAAGAGGGAGCCCTGTGAGACTTATAGTGGAAATGTATATTGCCAACGGCCATTCTGGAGAAGTGTATTGTGTTTACTAAAGCATCTAAAAAATGAGCTACAGAGCATAGGGCACTTGCACTCATGGGCGTATATCTTGGGAAAAACAAAAATTGAGAGGACACAGGCACCCCAATGTTTACCCCCTCTCTGTTTAAAAGATCCTGACTAGGATATAACTTAAATGTCTCTGGAGGGAAAAAATGGATAGAGATGTGGTACTTAGGTAGAGTGGAATATTATTCAGCCTGGAAATCAATGAACTATGGCCAGTTGTAACAACTCCGGAGGAGTTACGTATGATCTTTTTAAGTGACATAATTCGAAAAGAAAAAGACACATATCATAAGATATCACTTAAAGGTGGAATCCAAAATGGCTACACATGAAATAAATTACAAAACAAAAACATAGTCAAATATGTAGAAAACACGCATAAGGCTGCTAAACGGGAAAGGTGGGGAGGGGTGAGGCATCATCCAGGAGGTTGAAATTAGCAAAGATACCATTCCAAATACCAAACTGATAATCAACAAGGCCCACACGGTAGCTAAAAGAACTGCACTCAGCACACTCAAGTCACCGGAAAAGAATATATACGACTGGTAAGAATCTGAAAAAGAATTTACTGATGTCTCTCTGTACGTGAATCAAGTGGATGTACAGCAGCAAGAAACAGAGCTTTGAAAATCAGCTGTAACCAATATAGTAATAAATTGAAAAAAATAAATGACAGAGAGACAGAGAAAACCTCTTACAACTTTTCCTCAGGAACGGTGATGCAACATGGATTGAACACATCTAGACCCACAGCAGGATGAGACATAAGGCTGGAAACTGTTTGCACTAAGAGAAATGTGAGGTTGGGTGAGGAAATGCACACCCTTTAAAGTAATACTACCTGGTACCCATTCAATGGGTCCCAAATCTGCAGGTTCAAGGGATCTTCCTACAGATAAAACATGCATGGAAAACCCAGAGGACTGTACACCATGTGATCGGGAGATGTGTCTAAAATGCAGCTCATTTATCCTCTCCTGGTGCTCCTGTTCACCATTCCAGCCACGTTACTTAGAATCTCCCCACTTGGAGAATCAGCACATTTCAACTTCTGTTTCACACATTTTGCAAATTGTGAGGAGGATGAACGGGAAGAGGGGGAACCAATGAGAGAATAGTTGTAGGGGTTTGGACGGGCACATATCAGTCTAATTTCCCATTAAGAATAAGAATTGAAAAAAGGCTCAGCCCGCCTCGCCGGAGCCAAAATAGGGCCTGAAGCAATCCTGCGGGTTTGAGGCCAGCTCACAAAAGAGCAACTTAAAAAATGGAGCTCAGGGTCACTGCAATTCACAAACCTGCAGAGTTATAAATGAAAACTAACGTCCAAAACTATGTTGAGGTAAGGCAAAGAAGAGGATCTGAATGCAAGACAGAATTGCAAGAAACAGATTTCAAGAGATAGATTGGACTCGTCTTTAAAGCACATGAAAAGTGGCAGAATTTCGACAATGATGCAGTTGGCCGAAAAGGGCGTATGCGTTTTTCCTGATTATATCCAGGAAAAAATGCATACGCACTTTATGGGCAATGAAGCAAGCAAGCAATGCAAATGTGCACAACAAAGAAGTCTCATTTCCCACCGGTCAAAAGGGCCATCCTAAAAAATTGTAAAAACCAGAAATGCAGGACAGGCCATGGAGAACAGGGAGCCTTTATACGCTGATGGGCAGTGTGTGAACTGCCGAGAGCCACTCTGGAGAAGTGTATGGTGGTTCCTAAATCATCTAAAAAACAGAGCTACAGAGCATAGGACACTTCCAATCATGGGAATATATCTAGGGAAGTCTAAAAATCAACAAGACACAAGCACACCACAGTTTAGGGCTACTCTGTTTACAAGAACCTCAACTTCAGTACACCTTAAATATCCCAGGAAAGAGAACAATGGATAAAGAAGATGTGGTACTTATGTACAATGGAATATCTCTTCACCATGAAATCAATGTAATAAGGCTAGTAGAAGGATAAAGAGTGGATTTAGGTCCGATAATACTACTTGAAATAAGTCAAACAGAAAAAGAAACATATCATAAGATATCACTTATAGAGGGAGGGTAAATATGGCTGCACAAGAAATGAATTACAGAACAGAACAGTGTCTCACATGTAGAAAACACACTTATGTCAGCTTAAGGGGAAAGGAGAGGTGGGGTGATGCATAAAACCAGAGTTTGAAATTAGCACAGATACCGTTCAATAAACCAAATAGATATTAGACAAGATCTACACCTTGCTCAATGAACTGGCCTCAACACACCCTATACACCGCAGAGAAATATATCTGAGTAATAAGAATCTTAAAACCCATGTATTGATATATCTCCATAAGGGAATCAAGTGTGTGCAGAGCGGCACAAACACAGCAGTGAAAATGAGCTAAACCCCATTATAGAAATAAATTTTAAAAACAAAACGCAGAAACAATGAAAGAGAGAAAAATTCTTACAAAATTCGCTCAGGGGCTGTGATGCAACCTGGATTGACCACATATAAACCCACAGCTGGATAAGACATAAAGCTGGACACTTGGGGCTGAGAGGATTGGTGAGCTTTGGTGAGCAACTGCCAAAAGTTTAATGCAATACTTCATGCTACTCATTCCAAGGGTCCCAACACTCCAGGTTGAAGGGAATCTTCCTACAGCTAAACCATGCTTGGGAAACCCAGCGACTGGTATACCATATGATCGGGAAAGGTTTCTAAAACGCACCTCATTTTTCCTCTCCTGGGGCTCCAGATCGACATTCCAGCCGCTTTACTAACAATATCCCCACATGGAGAGTCAATGCCTTTAAGTTCTGGTATCGCACAGTCTGCAGTTAGTGCGGAGGATGAATGGGAATAGGGGGAACCAGTGACAAAATAGCTGTAGCGGTTTCAATGGGCACATGTCACTCTAATTTCACATCAGTAAGAAGAATAAACCAAAGGCACAGCAAGGTGCCCCAGAAGAAGAATAGAGCCTGAAGGAATCCTGTGGTTATGAGGCAAGATCACAAAAATAAGAGCTGAAAAATGGAGCTAAGGGCCACTGCAATTCAAAAACCTGCAGAGTTATAAAGGCCAACTATTTTCAAAAAATATATTGAGGTAAGGCTATGAAGAGGCATTGAAAGCAAGGCACAATTGCAGGAAACCAATTTCAGGAGGTAGACTGGAATTGCATTTAAAGCATAGGAAAAGAGGCAGAACGTCGACAATGATGTACATGGGCAAAAAGGGCCTATGCGTTTTTTCCTGAATATATTCAGGAAAAAACGCATAGGCCCTTTTTGGCCAACCAAGCAAGCTTGCAAAGGAAATCTGCACTACAATGAAGTCTCACTTCCCCCCGGTCAAAAGGGCCATCTGAAAAAAGTGTAAAAACCAGAAAGGCAGGACAGGCCATGGAGAACTGAGAGCCTTGTTATGCTGATGGGCGGGATGTAAATTGCCAACAGCCACTCGGGAGAAGTGTATGGTGTTTCCTGAAACATCTACAAAACAAAGCAACAGAGCCTAGGGCACTTCCACTTATGGTCCTATAGCTTAGGGAAATTAAAATCAGAAAGACACAGCCACCCCAAACTTTGGGACGGCTCTGTTTACAAGAACCTCGTTTACAGTACAAGTTCAATATCGCAGAAAGTGAAAAATGGATAAATAAGTTGTGGTACTTACGTACAATGCAATATCACTCAGCCATGAAATCTATGTAATCAGGCCCGTAGCAGCATAATGAGTGGATTCAGGTATGATGATTCTAACTGAAATAAGTCACACAGAAAAAGAAACATCATAAGATATCACTAATACACGGAATGTAAACTTGGCTACACAGGAACTGGATTACAAAACAGAACAGGGTCTCAAATTTAGAAAACCAACTTATGCTTGCTTAAGGGGAAAGGTGAGTTGGGGTGCTGTATAAAACCAGAGATTGAAATGAGCACAGATAAAGTTCCTTAAGCCAAATATGTAATAGACGAGAGCTACTCCTTGCTCAACGAAATGGACTCAACACCACATATTAAACGCCTAAGAATGTACCTGACTAGTAAGTATCTTAAAACCTATGGATCGCTATGTCTCCGAAAGAGAATCAAGCGTGTGTACAGGGGCATAAACGCAGCAGTGATAGGATTGGAGAGGTTCGGTGAGCAAATGAAGACCCTTTGAAGTCATATTGCATGGTACCCATTCCAACGGGTCTCAACTCTCCAGGTTTCAGGGATTCTTCCTTCAGCTAAAACATGCATGTGGAACCCAGAGTATGATCAACCGTGTGATCGGGAGACGTGTTCCAATATGTCTCAGTTCTCGTCCCCTGGTACTCGGGTGCACCATTCCAGACGCTTTACTAACACTCTGCCGACTTGGAGAGTCAGTGCCTTTAACCTCCTGTTTTGCCCAGTTTGCAATTTCTGCGGAAGATGAACAGGAATAGGGAGAACCAATGAGAGACTAGCTGGAGGTGTCTGGACCGGCAAATTTAACTCTCATTTCCCACCAGGAAGAGGAATTAAGCAAAGGCTCAGTGTGCCGTGCTGGAACCAGACTAGGGCCTGAAGCAATCCTGCGGTGTTGCGGCCAGCTCACAAGAAAGCGAGTTGAAGAAAGGAGCTCAGGGGCACTGTAATTCACAAACCTGCAGAGTTATAAATGATAGCTATCGTCCAAAAATATACTGAAGTAAGGCTGCCAAGAGGACATGAAAGCGGGGCAGAATTGCAGGAAACCGATTTCAGGAGGTAGACTGGAATTGCATTTAAAGCATAGGAAAAGAGGCAGAACGTCCACAATGATGCAATTGGACAAAAAGGGCGCATGCGTTTTTTCCTGAATATATTCAGGAAAAAACGCATACGCCTTTCGGCGAGCCAAGCAAGCTTGCAAAGGAAATCTGCACTACAATGAAGTCTCACTTCCTCCCGGTCAAAAGGGCCATCTGAAAAAAGTGTAAAATCCAGAAAGGCAGGACAGGCCATGGAGAACTGGGAGCCTTGTTATCCTGATGGGCAGGATGTAAATTGCCAACAGCCACTCGGGAGAAGTGTATGGTGTTTCCTGAAACATCTAAAAAACAAAGCAACAGAGCCTAGGGCACTTCCACTTATGGTCCTATAGCTTAAGGAAATTAAAATCAAAAAGACACAGTCACCCCAAATTTTGGGACGGCTCTGTTTACAAGAACCTCTTTTACGGTACAAGTTCAATATCGCAGAAAGTGAAAAATGGATAAAGAAGTTGTGGTACTTACGTACAATGCAATATCACTCAGCAATGAAATCTATGTCATCAGGCCCGTAGCAGCATAGAGTGGATTGAGGTATGATGATTCTAACTGAAATAAGTCACACAGAATAAGAAACATCATAAGATATCACTAATACACGGAATGTAAACTTGGCTACACAGGAACTGGATTACAAAACAGAACAGAGTCTCAAATTTAGAAAACCAACTTATGCTTGCTTAAGGGGAAAGTTGAGTTGGGGTGCTGCATAAAACCAGAGATTGAAATGAGCACAGATAAAGTTCCTTAAGCCAAATATCGAATAGACAAGAGCTACTCCTTGTTCAACGAAATGGACTCAACACCCCATATTAAACGCCTAAGAATGTACCTGACTAGTAAGTATCTTAAAACCTATGGATTTCTATGTCTCCGAAAGAGAATCAAGCGTGTGTACAGGGGCATAAACACAGCAGTGATAGGATTGGAGAGTTCGGAGAGCAAACGAAGACCCTTTGAAGTCATATTGCATGGTACCCATTCCACGGGTCTCAACTCTCCAGGTTTAAGTGATTCTTCCTTCAGCTAAACATTCATGTGAAACCCAGAGTATGATCAACCATGTGATCGGGGGACATGTTCCAATATGTCTCACTTCTTGTCCCCTGGAACTCGGGTGCAAGATTCCAGACGCTTTACTAACACTCTCCTTACTTGGAGAGTCAGTGCCCTTAACCTCCTGTTTGGCCCAGTTTGCAATTTCTGCGGAAGATGAACAAGAATAGGGAGGACCAATGAGAGACTAGCTGGAGGTTTCTGGACGGGCAAATTTAACTCTCATTTCCCACCAGGAAGAGGAATTAACCAAAGGCTCAGCATGCCGTGCCAGAACCATATTAGGGCCTGAAGCAATCCTGCGGTGTTGCGCCCAGCTCACAAGAAAGCGAGTTGAAGAAAGGAGCTCTGGGGCACTGTAATTCACAAACCTGCAGAGTTATAAATGACAGCTCTCGTCCAAAAATATACTGAAGTAAGGCTGCCAAGAGGACTTGAAAGCGGGGCAGAATTGCAGGAAACCGATTTCAGGAGGTAGACTGGAATTGCATTTAAAGCATAGGAAAAGAGGCAGAATGTCGACAATGATGCACTTGGCCAAAAAGGGCATATGCGTTTTTTCCTGAATATATTCAGGAAAAAACGCATACGCCCTTTTTGGCCAACCAAGCAAGCTTGCAAAGGAAATCTGCACTACAATGAAGTCTCACTTCCCCCTGGTCAAAAGGGCCATCTGAAAAAAGTGTAAAATCCAGAAAGGCAGGACAGGCCATGGAGAACTGGGAGCCTTGTTATGCTGATGGGCGGGATGTAAATTGCCAACAGCCACTGGAGAGAAGTGTATGGTGTTTCCTGAAACATCTAAAAAACAGAGGAACTGAGCCTAGGGCACTTCCACTTATGGTCCTATAGCTTAGGGAAATTAAAATCAAAAAGACACAGCCACCCCAAAGTTTGGGACGGCTCTGTTTACAAGAACCTCGTTTACTGTACAAGTTCAATATCGCATAAAGCAAAAAATTGATAAAGAAATTGTGGTACTTACGTACAATGCAAAATCACTCAGCAATGAAATCTATGTCATCAGGCCCGTAGCAGCATAATGAGTAGATTCAGGTATGATGATTCTAACTGAAATAAGTCACACAGAAAAAGAAACATCATAAGATATCACTAATACATGGAATGTAAACTTGGCTACACAGGAACTGAATTACAAAACAGAACAGGGACTCAAATTTAGAAAACCAACTTATGCTTGCTTAAGGGGAAAGGTGAGATGGGGTGCTGCATAAAGCCAGACATTGAAATGAGCACAGATTAAGTTCCTTAAGCAAAATATGTAATAGACAAGAGCTACTCCTTGTTCAGCGAAATGGACTCAACACCCCATATTAAACGCCTAAGAATGTACCTGACTAGTAAGTATCTTAAAACCTATGGATTGCTATGTCTCTGAAAGAGAATCAAGCTTGTGTACAGGGGCATAAACGCAGCAGTGATAGGATTGGAGAGGTTCGGTGAGCAAACGAAGACCCTTTGAAGTCATATTGCATGGTACCCATTCCACGGGTTTCAACTCTCCAGGTTTAAGTGATTCTTCCTTCAGCTAAACATTCATGTGAAACCCAGAGTATGATCAACCATGTGATCGGGGGACATGTTCCAATATGTCTCACTTCTTGTCCCCTGGAACTCGGGTGCAAGATTCCAGACGCTTTACTAACACTCTCCTTACTTGGAGAGTCAGTGCCCTTAACCTCCTGTTTGGCCCAGTTTGCAATTTCTGCGGAAGATGAACAAGAATAGGGAGGACCAATGAGAGACTAGCTGGAGGTTTCTGGACGGGCAAATTTAACTCTCATTTCCCACCAGGAAGAGGAATTAACCAAAGGCTCAGCATGCCGTGCCAGAACCATATTAGGGCCTGAAGCAATCCTGCGGTGTTGCGCCCAGCTCACAAGAAAGCGAGTTGAAGAAAGGAGCTCTGGGGCACTGTAATTCACAAACCTGCAGAGTTATAAATGACAGCTCTCGTCCAAAAATATACTGAAGTAAGGCTGCCAAGAGGACTTGAAAGCGGGGCAGAATTGCAGGAAACCGATTTCAGGAGGTAGACTGGAATTGCATTTAAAGCATAGGAAAAGAGGCAGAATGTCGACAATGATGCACTTGGCCAAAAAGGGCATATGCGTTTTTTCCTGAATATATTCAGGAAAAAACGCATACGCCCTTTTTGGCCAACCAAGCAAGCTTGCAAAGGAAATCTGCACTACAATGAAGTCTCACTTCCCCCTGGTCAAAAGGGCCATCTGAAAAAAGTGTAAAATCCAGAAAGGCAGGACAGGCCATGGAGAACTGGGAGCCTTGTTATGCTGATGGGCGGGATGTAAATTGCCAACAGCCACTGGAGAGAAGTGTATGGTGTTTCCTGAAACATCTAAAAAACAGAGGAACTGAGCCTAGGGCACTTCCACTTATGGTCCTATAGCTTAGGGAAATTAAAATCAAAAAGACACAGCCACCCCAAAGTTTGGGACGGCTCTGTTTACAAGAACCTCGTTTACTGTACAAGTTCAATATCGCATAAAGCAAAAAATTGATAAAGAAATTGTGGTACTTACGTACAATGCAAAATCACTCAGCAATGAAATCTATGTCATCAGGCCCGTAGCAGCATAATGAGTAGATTCAGGTATGATGATTCTAACTGAAATAAGTCACACAGAAAAAGAAACATCATAAGATATCACTAATACATGGAATGTAAACTTGGCTACACAGGAACTGAATTACAAAACAGAACAGGGACTCAAATTTAGAAAACCAACTTATGCTTGCTTAAGGGGAAAGGTGAGATGGGGTGCTGCATAAAGCCAGACATTGAAATGAGCACAGATTAAGTTCCTTAAGCAAAATATGTAATAGACAAGAGCTACTCCTTGTTCAGCGAAATGGACTCAACACCCCATATTAAACGCCTAAGAATGTACCTGACTAGTAAGTATCTTAAAACCTATGGATTGCTATGTCTCTGAAAGAGAATCAAGCTTGTGTACAGGGGCATAAACGCAGCAGTGATAGGATTGGAGAGGTTCGGTGAGCAAACGAAGACCCTTTGAAGTCATATTGCATGGTACCCATTCCACGGGTCTCAACTCTCCAGGTTTAAGGGATTCTTCCTTGACCTAAAACATGCATGTGGAACCCAGAGTATGATCAACCGTGTGATCGGGAGATGTGTTCCAATATGTCTCAGTTCTCATCCCCTGGTACTCGGGTGCAACATTCCAGATGCTTTACTAACACTCTCCCGACTTGGAGAGTCAGTGATTTTAACCTCCTGTTTGGCCCAGTTTGCAAATTCCGCGGAAGATGAACAGGAATAGGGAGAACCAATGAGAGACTAGCTGGAGTTGTCTGGATGGGCAAATTTATCTCTCATTTCCCACCAGGAAGAGGAATTATCCAAAGGCTCAGCATGCCGTGCCGGAACCATATTAGGGCCTGAAGCAATCCTGCGGTGTTGCGGCCAGCTCACAAGAAAGCGAGTTGAAGAAAGGAGCTCAGGGGCACTGTAATTCACAAACCTGCAGAGTTATAAATGACAGCTATCGTCCAAAAATATACTGAAGTAAGGCTGCCAAGAGGACTTGAAAGCGGGGCAGAATTGCAGGAAACCGATTTCAGGAGGTAGACTGGATTTGCATTTAAAGCATAGGAAAAGAGGCAGAACGTCGACAATAGTGCACTTGGCCAAAAAGGGCGTATGCGTTTTTTCATGAATATATTCAGGAAAAAAAGCATACGCCCTTTTTGGCCAACCAAGCAAGCTTGCAAAGGAAATCTGCACTACAATGAAGTCTCACTTCCCCCCAGTCAAAAGGGCCATCTGAAAAAAGTGTAAAATCCAGAAAGGCAGGACAGGCCATGGAGAACTGGGAGCCTTGTTATGCTGATGGGCGGGATGTAAATTGCCAACAGCCACTCAGGAGAAGTGTATGGTGTTTCCTGGAACATCTAAAACAAAGCAACAGAGCCTAGGGCACTTCCACTTATGGTCCTAGAGCTTAGGGAAATTAAAATCAAAAAGACACAGCCACCCCAAAGTTTGGGACGGCTCTGATTACAAGAACCTCCTTTACGGTACAAGTTCAATATCACAGAAAGTGAAAAATGGATAAAGAAGTTGTGGTACTTACGTACAATACAATATTACTCAGCAATGAAATCTATGTCATCAGGCACGTAGCAGCATAGAGTGGATTCAGGTATGATGATTCTAACTGAAATAAGTCACACAGAATAAGAAACATCATAAGATATCACTAATACACGGAATGTAAACTTGGCTACACAGGAACTGGATTACAAAACAGAACAGAGTCTCAAATTTAGAAAACCAACTTATGCTTGCTTAAGGGGAAAGGTCAGTTAGGGTGCTGCATAAAACCAGAGATTGAAATGAGCACAGATAAAGTTCCTTAAGCCAAATATGTAATAGACAAGAGCTACTCCTTTCTCAACGAAATGGACTCAAAACCCCATATTAAACACCTAATAATGTACCTGATTAGTAAGTATCTTAAAACCTATGGATTGCTATGTCTCTGAAAGTGAATCAATCGTGAGTACAGGGGCATAAACGCAGCAGTGATAGGATTGGAGAGTTTTGGTGAGCAAATGAAGACCCTTTGAAGTCATATTGCATGGTACCCATTCCACGGGTCTCAACTCTCCAGGTTTAAGGGATTCTCCCTTCAGCTAAAACATGCATGTGGAACCCAGGGTATGATCAACCATGTGATCGGGAGAAGTGTTGAAATATGCCTCAGTTCTCATCCCCTGGTACTCGGGTGCAACATTCCAGATGCTTTACTTACACTCTCCCGACTTGGAGAGTTAGTGCCTTTAACCTCCTGTTTGGCCCAGTTTGCAAATTTCTGTGGAAGATGAACAGGAATAGGGAGAAACAATGAGAGACTAGCTGGAGGTGTCTGGACGGGAAAATTTAACTCTCATTTCCCACCAGGAAGAGGAATTAACCAAAGGCTCAGCGTGCCGTACCGGAACCAGATTAGGGCCTGAAGCAATCCTGCGGTGTTGCGCCCAGCTCACAAGAAAGCGAGTTGAAGAAAGGAGCTCAGGGGCACTGTAATTTACAAACCTGCAGAGTTATAAATGACAGCTCTCATCCAAAAATATACTGAAGTACGGCTGCCAAGAGGACTTGAAAGCCGGGCAGAATTGCAGGAAACCGATTTCAGGAGGTAGACTGGAATTGCATTTAAAGCATAGGAAAAGAGGCAGAATGTCCACAATGATGCACTTGGCGAAAAAGGGTGTATGCGTTTTTTCCTGAATATATTCAGGAAAAAACACATACGCCCTTTTTGGCCAACCAAGCAAGCTTGCAAAGGAAATCTGCACTACAATGAAGTCTCACTTCCCCCCGGTCAAAAGGGCCATCTGAAAAAAGTGTAAAATCCAGAAAGGCAGGACAGGCCATGGAGAACTGGGAACTTTGTTATGCTGATGGGCGGGATGTAAATTGCCAACAGCCACTGGGGAGAAGTGTATGGTGTTTCTTGAAACATCTAAAAAACAAAGCAACAGAGCCTAGGGCACTTCCACTTATGGTCCTATAGCTTAGGGAAATTAAAATCAAAAAGACACAGCCACCCCAAAGTTTGGGATGGCTCTGTTTACAAGAACCTCATTTACGGTACAAGTTCAATATCGCATAAAGCAAAAAATGGATAAAGAAGTTGTGGTACTTACGTACAATGCAATATCACTCAGCAATGAAATCTATGTCATCAGGCCCATAGCAGCATAATGAGTGGTTTCAGGTATGATGATTCTAACTGAAATAAGTCACACAGAAGAAGAAACATCATAAGATATCACTAATACACGGAATGTAAACTTGGCTACACAGGAACTGAATTACAAAACAGAACAGGGTCTCAAATTTCGAAAACCAACTTATGCTTGCTTAAGGGGAAAGGTGAGTTGGGGTGCTGCATAAAACCACAGATTGAAATGAGCACAGATAAAGTTCCTTAAGCCAAATATGGAATAGACAAGAGCTACTCCTTGCTCAACGAAATGGACTCAACACCCCATATTAAACGCCTAAGAATGTACCTGACTAGAAAGTATCTTAAAACCAATGGATTGCTATGGCTCCGAAAGAGAATCAAGCATGTGTACAGGGGTATAAATGCAGCAGTGATAGGATTGGAGAGGTTCGGTGAGCAAATGAAGACCCTTTGAAGTCATATTGCATGGTACCCATTCCTAGGGTCTCAACTCTCCAGGTTTAAGGGATTCTTCCTTCAGCTAAAACATGCATGTGGAACCCAGAGTATGATCAACCATGTCATCGGGAGACGAGTTCAAATATGTCTCCATTCTCGTCCCCTGGTACTCGGGTGCAACATTCCAGACGCTTTACTAACACTCTCCCGATTTGGAGAGTCAGTGCCTTTAACCTCCTGTTTGGCCCAGTTTGCAATTTCTGCGGAAGATGAACAGGAATAGGGAGAACCAATGAGACACTAGCTGGAGGTGTCTGGACGGGCAAATGTAACTCTCAATAACCACAAGGAAGAGGAATTAACCAAAGGTGCAGCGTGCCGTGCCGGAACCACAATAGGGCCTGAAGCAATCCTGCGGTGTTGCCGCCTGCTCACAAGAAAGCGAGTTGAAGAAAGGAGCTCAGGGGCACTGTAATTCACAAACCTGCAGAGTTATAAATGACAGCTATCGTCCAAAAATATACTGAAGTAAGGCTGCCAAGAGGACTTGAAAGCGGGGCAGAATTGCAGGCAACCGATTTCAGGAGGTAGACTGGAATTGCATTTAAAGCATAGGAAAAGAGGCAGAACGTCGACAATGATGCACTTGGCCAAAAAGGGCGTATGCGTTTTTTCCTGAATATATTCAGGAAAAAACGCATATGCACTTTTTGGTCAACCAAGCAAGCTTGAAAAAGGAAATCTGCACTACAATGAAGTCTCACTTCCCCCCGGTCAAAAAGGCCATCTGAAAAACCTGTGAAATCCAGAAAGGCAGGACAGGCCATGGAGAACTGGGAGCCTTGTTATGCTGATGGGCGGGATGTAAATTGCCAACAGCCACTCAGGAGAAGTGTATGGTGTTTCCTGAAACATCTAAAAAACAAAGCAACAGAGCCTAGGGCACTTCCACTTATGGTCCTATAGCTTAGGGAAATTAAAATCAAAAAGACACAGCCACCCCAAAGTTTGGGACAGCTCTGTTTACAAGAACCTCGTTTACGGTACAAGTTCAATATCGCAGAAAGCGAAAAATGGATAAAGAAGTTGTGGTACTTACGTACAATGCAATATCACTCAGCAATGAAATCTATGTCATCAGGCCCGTAGCAGCATAATGAGTGGATTCAGATATGATGATTCTAACTGAAATAAGTCACACAGAAAAAGAAACATCATAAGATATCACTAATCCACGGAATGTAAACTTGGCGACACAGGAACTGGATTACAAAACAGAACAGGGTCTCAAATGTAGAAAACCAACTTATGCTTGCTTAAGGGGAAAGGTGAGTTGGGGTGCTGCATAAAACCAGAGTTTGAAATGATCACAGATAAAGTTCCTTAAGCCAAATATATAATAGACAAGAGCCACTCCTTGCTCAACGAAATGGACTCAACACCCCATATTAAACGCCTAAGAATGTACCTGACTAGTAAGTATCTTAAAACCTATGGATTGCTATGTCTCAGAAAGAGAATGAAGCGTGTGTACAGGGACATAAACGCAGCAGTGATAGGAATGGAGAGGTTCGGTGAGCAAATGAAGACCCTTTGAAGTCATATTGCATGGTACCCATTCCACGGGTCTCAACTCTCCAGGTTTAAGGGATTCTTCCTTCAGCTAAAACATGCATGTGGAACCCAGAGTATGATCAACCGTGTGATCGGGAGACGTGTTCCAATATGTCTCAGTTCTGGTCCCCTTGTACTCGGGTGCAACATTCCAGATGCTTTACTAACACTCTCCCGACTTGGAGAGTCAGTGCCTTTAACCTCCTGTTTGGCCCAGTTTGCAATTTCTGCGGAAGATGAACAGGAATAGGGAGAACCGATGAGAGACTACCTGGAGGTGTCTGGACGGGCAATTTTAACTCTCATTTCCCACCAGGAAGAGGAATTAACCAAAGGCTCAGCGTGCCGTACCGGAACCAGATTAGGGCCTGAAGCAATCCTACGGTGTTGCGCCCAGCTCACAAGAGAGCGAGTTGAAGAAAGGAGCTCAGGGGCACTGTAATTCACAAAGCTGCAGAGTTATAAATGACAGGTATCGTCCAAAAATATACTGAAGTAAGGCTGCCAAGAGGACTTGAACACGGGGCAGAATTGCAGGAAACCGATTTCAGGAGGTAGACTGGAATTGCATTTAAAGCAAAGGAAAAGAGGCAGAACGTCGACAATGATGCACTTGGGCAAAAAGGGCGTATGCGTTTTTTCCTGAATATATTCAGGAAAAAACGCATACGCCCTTTTTGGCCAACCAAGCAAGCTTGCAAAGGAAATCTGCACTACAATGAAGTCTCACTTCCCCCCGGTCCAAAGGGCCTTCTGAAAAAAGTGTAAAATCCAGAAAGGCAGTGCAGGCCATGGAGAACTGGGAGCCTTGTTATGCTGATGGGCGGGATGTAAATTGCCAACAGACACTGGGGAGAAGTGTATGGTGTTTCCTGAAACATCTAAAAAACAAAGCAACGGAGCCTAGGGCACTTCCACTTATGGTTCTATAGCTTAGGGAAATTAAAATCAAAAAGACACAGCCACCCCAATGTTTGGGACGGCTCTGTTTACAAGAACCTCGTTTACGATACAAGTTCAATATCACATAAAGCGAAAAATGGATAAAGAAGTTGTGGTACTTACGTACAATGCAATATCACTCAGCAATGAAATCTATGTCATCAGGCCCATAGCAACATAATGAGTGGATTCAGGTATGATGATTCTAACTGAAATAAGTCACACAGAAAAAGAAACATCATAAGATATCACTAATACACGGAATGTAAACTTGGCTACACAGGAACTGAATTACAAAACAGAACAGGGTCTCAAATTTAGAAAACCAACTTATGCTTGCTTAAGGGCAAAGGTGAGTTGGGGTGCTGCATAAAACCAGAGATTGAAATGAGCACAGATAAAGTTCCTTAAGCCAAATATGTAATAGACAAGAGCTACTCCTTGCTCAACGAAATGGACTCAACACCCCATATTAAACGCCTAAGAATGTACCTGACTAGTAAGTATCTTAAAACCTATGGATTGCTATGCCTCTCAAAGAGAATCAAGCGTGTGTACAGGGGCATAAACGCAGCAGTGATAGGATTGTAGAGGTTCGGTGAGCAAATGAAGACCCTTTGAAGTCAAATTGCATGGTACCCATTCCACGGGTCTCAACTCTCCAGGTTTAAGGGATTCTTCCTTCAGCTAAAACATGCATGTGGAACCCAGAGTATGATCAACCGTGTGATCAGGAGACGTGTTCAAATATGTCTCAGTTTTCCTCCCCTGGTACTCGGGGGCAACATTCCAGATGCTTTACTAACACTCTCCCGACTTGGAGAGTCAGTGCCTTTAACCTCCTGTTTGGCCCAGTTTGCAATTTCTGCGGAAGATGAACAGGAATAGGGAGAACCAATGAGAGACTAGCTGGAGGTGTCTGGACGGGCAAATTTAACTCTCATTTCCCACCAGGAAGAGGAATTAACCAAAGGCTCAGCGTGCAATGCCGGACCAGATTAGGGCCTGAACCAATCCTGCGGTGTTGCGGCCAGCTCACAAGAAAGCGAGTTGAAGAAAAGAGCTCAGGGGCACTGTAATTCACAAACCTGCAGAGTTATAAATGACAGCTATCGTCCAAAAATATACTGAAGTAAGGCTGCCAAAAGGACTTGAAAGCGGGGCAGAATTGCAGGAAACCGATTTCAGGAAGTAGACTGGAATTGCATTTAAAGCATAGGAAAAGAGGCAGAACGTGCACAATGATGCATTTGGCCAAAAAGGGCGTATGCGTTTTTTCCTGAATATATTCAGGAAAAAACGCATACGCCCTTTTTGGCCAACCAAGCAAGCTTGCAAAGGAAATCTGCACTACAATGAAGTCTCACTTCCCCCGGGTCAAAAGGGCCATCTGAAAAATGTGTAAAATCCAGAAAGGCAGGACAGGCCATGGAGAACTGGGAGCCTTGTTATGCTGTTGGGCGGGATGTAAATTGCCAACAGCCACTCGGGAGAAGTGTATGGTGTTTCCTGAAATATCTAAAAAACAAAGCAACAGAGCGTAGGGCACTTCCACTTATGGTCCTATAGCTTAGGGAAATTAAAATCAAAAAGACACAGCCACCCCAATCTTTGGGACGTCTCTGTTTATAAGAACCTCGTTTACAGTACAAGTTCAATATCGCAGAAAGTGAGACATGGATAAACAAGAAGTGGTACTTACGTACAATGCAATATCACTCAGCAATGAAATCTATGTCATCAGGCCCATAGCAGCATAATGAGTGGATTCAGGTATGATGATTCTAACTGAAATAAGTCACACAGAAAAAGAAACATCATAAGATATCACTAATACACGGAATGTAAACTTGGCTACACAGGAACTGGATTACAAAACAGAACAGGGTCTCAAATTTAGAAAACAAACTTATGCTTGCTTAAGGGGAAAGGTGAGTTGGGGTGCTGCATAAAACCAGAGATTGAAATGAGCACAGATAAAGTTCCTTAAGCCAAATATGGAATAGACAAGAGCTACTCCTTGCTCAACGAAATAGACTCAACACCACATATTAAACACCTAAGAATGTACCTGACTAGTAAGTATCTTAAAAGCTATGGATTGCTATGTCTCCGAAAGAGAATCAACCGTGTGTACAGGGGCATAAACGCAGCAGTGATAGGATTGGAGAGGTTCGGTGAGCAAATGAAGACCCTTTGAAGTCATATTGCATGGTACCCATTCCACGGGTCTCAACTCTCCAGGTTTAAGGGATTCTTCCTTCAGCTAAAACATGCATGTGGAACCCAGAGTATGATCAACCGTGTGATCGGGAGACGTGTTCAAATATGTCTCAGTTCTCGTCCCCTGGTACTCGTGTGCAACATTCCAGACGCTTTACTAACACTCTCCCGACTTGGAGAGTCAGTGCCTTTAACCTCCTGTTTGGCCAAGTTTGCAATTTCTGCGGAAGATAAACAGGAATAGGGAGAACCAATGAGAGACTAGCTGGAGGTGTCTGGACGGGCAAATTTAACTCTCATTTCCCACCAGGAAGAGGAAGTAACCAAAGGCTCAGCCTGCCATGTCGGAATCAGATTAGGGCCTGAAGCAATCCTGCGGTGTTGCGGCCAGCTCACAAGAAAGCAATTTGAAGAAAGGAGGTCAGGGGCACTGTAATTCACAAACCTGCAGAGTTATAAATGACAGCTATCGTCCAAAAATATACTGAAGTAAGGCTGCCAAGAGGACTTGAAAGCCGGGCAGAATTGCAGGAAACCGATTTCAGGAGGTAGACTGGAATTGCATTTAAAGCATAGGAAAAGAGGCAGAACGTGCACAATGATGCACTTGGCCAAAAAGGGCGTATGCGTTTTTTCCTGAATATATTCAGGAAAAAACGCATACGCCCTTTTTGGCCAACCAAGCAAGCTTGCAAAGGAAATCTGCACTACAATGAAGTCTCACTTAACACCGGACAAAAGGGCCATCTGAAAAAAGTGTAAAATCCAGAAAGGCAGGACAGGCCATGGAGAACTGGGAGCCTTGTTATGCTGATGGGCGGGATGTGAATTGCCAACAGCCACTCGGGAGAAGTGTATGGTGTTTCCTGAAACATCTAAAAAACAAAGCAACAGAGCCTAGGGCACTTCCACTTATGGTCCTATAGCTTAGGTAAATTAAAATCAAAAAGAAACAGCCACCCCAAAGTTTGGGACGGCTCTGTTTACAAGAACCTCATTTACGGTACAAGTTCAATATCGCAGAAAGTGAGAAATGGATAAACAAGAAGTGTTACTTACGTACAATGCAATATCACTCAGCAATGAAATCTATGTCATCAGGCCCGTAGCAGCATAATGAGTGGATTCAGGTATGATGATTCTAACTGAAATAAGTCACACAGAAAAAGAAACATCATAAGATATCACTAATACACGGAATGTAAAATTGGCTACTCAGGAACTGGACTACAAAACAGAACAGGGTCTCAAATGTAGAAAACCAACTTATGCTTGCTTAAGGGGAAAGGTGAGTTGGGGTGCTGCATATAACAAGAGATTGAAATGAGCACAGATAAAGTTACTTAAGCCAAATATGTAATAGACAAGAACTACTCCTTGCTCAACGAAATGGGCTCAACACCCCATATTGAACGCCTAAGAATGTAGCTGACTAGTAAGTATCTTAAAACTTATGGATTGCTATGTCTCCAAAAGAGAATCAAGTGTGCGTACAGTGGCAAAAACGCAGCAGTGATAGGATTGGAGAGGTTCGGTGAGCAAATGAAGACCCTTTGAGGTCATATTGCATGGTACCCATTCCACGGGTTTCAACTCTCCAGGTTTAAGGGATTCTTCCTTCAGCTAAAACATGCATGTGGAACCCATAGTATGATCAACCGTGTGATCGGGCGATGTGTTCCAATATGTCTCAGTTCTCGTCCCCTGGTACTCGGTTGCAACATTCCAGACGCTTTACTAACACTCTCCCGACTTGGAGAGTCAGTGCCTTTAACCTCCTGTTTGCCCCAGTTTGCAATTTCTGTGGAAGATGAACAGGAATAGGGAGAACCAATGAGAGACTAGCTGGAGGTGTCTGGACGGGCAAATTTAACTCTCATTTCCCACGAGGAAGAGGCATTAACAAAAGGCTCAGCGTGCCGTGCCGGAACCAGATTAGGGCCTGAAGCAATCCTGCGGTGTTGCGGCCAGCTCACAAGAAAGCGAGTTGAAGAAAGGACCTCAGGGGCACTGTAATTCACAAACCTGCAGAGTTATAAATAACAGCTATCGTCCAAAAATATACTGAAGTAAGCCTGCCAAGAGGACTTGAAAGCGGGGCAGAATTGCAGGAAACCGATTTCAGGAGGTAGACTGGAATTGCATTTAAAGCATAGGAAAAGAGGCAGAACGTGCACAATGATGCACTTGGCCAAAAAGGGCGTATGCGTTTTTTCCTGAATATATTCAGGAAAAAACGCATACGCCCTTTTTGGCCAACCAAGCAAGCTTGCAAAGGAAATCTGCACTACAATGAAGTCTCACTTCCCCCTGGTCAAAAGGGCCATCTGAAAAAAGTGTAAAATCCAGAAAGGCAGGACAGGCCATGGAGAACTGGGAGCCTTGTTATGCTGATGGGCGGGATGTAAATTGCCAACAGCCACTGGGGAGAAGTGTATGGTGTTTCCTGAAACATCTAAAAAACAAAGCAACAGAGCCTAGGGCACTTCCACTTATGGTCCTATAGCTTAGGGAAATTAAAATCAAAAAGACACAGCCACCCCTAAGTTTGGGACGGCTCTGCTTACAAGAAAATCGTTTATGGGACAAGTTCAATATCGCAGAAAGTGAAAACTGGATAAAGAAGTTGTGGTACTTACGTACAATGCAATATCACTCAGCAATGAAATCTATGTCATCAGACCCGTAGCAGCATAATGAGTGGATTCAAGTATGATGATTCTAACTGAAATAAGTCACACAGAAAAAGAAACATCATAAGATATCACTAATACACGGAATCTAAACTTGGCTACACAGGAACAGGATTACAAAACAGAACAGAGTCTCAAATTTAGAAAACCAACTTATGCTTGCTTAAGGGGAAAGGTGAGATGGGGTGCTGCATAAAACCAGAGATTGAAATGAGCACAGTTAAAGTTCCTTAAGCCAAATATGTAATACACAAGAGCTACTCCTTGCTCAACGAAATGGACTCAACACCACATATTAAACGCCTAAGAATGTACCTGACTAGGAAGTATCTTAAAACCTATGGATTGCTATGTCTCCGAAAGAGAATCAAGCATGTGTACAGGGGCATAAACGCAGCAGTGATAGGATTGGAGAGGTTCGGTGAGCAAATAAAGACCCTTTAAAGTCATATTGCATGGTACCCATTCCACGGGTCTCAACTCTCCAGGTTTAAGGGATTCTTCCTTCAGCTAAAACATGCCTGTGGAACCCAGAGTACGATCAACCGTGTGATCGGGAGACGTGTTCCAAAATGTCTCAGTTTTCGTCCCCTAGTACTCGGGTGCAACATTCCAGACGCTTTACTAACTCTCTCCCAACTTGGAGAGTCAGTGCCTTTAACCTCCTGTTTGGCCCAGTTTGCAATTTCCGCGGAAGATGAACAGGAATAGGGAGAACCAATGAGAGACTAGATGGAGGTGTCTGGACGGGCAAATTTAACTCTCATTTCCCACTAGGAAGAGGAATTAACCAAAGGCTCAGCGTGCCGTGCCGGAACCAGATTAGGGCCTGAAGCAATCCTGCGGTGTTGCGGCCAGCTCACAAGAAAGCGAGTTGAAGAAAGGAGCTCAGGGGCACTGTAATTCACAAACCTGCAGACTTATAAATGACAGCTATCGTCCAAAAATATACTGAAGTAAGGCTGCCAAGAGGACTTGAAAACGGGGCAAAATTGCAGGAAACCGATTTCAGGAGGTAGACTGGAATTGCATTTAAAGCATAGGAAAAGAGGCAGAACGTGCACAATGATGCACTTGGCCAAAAAGTGCGTATGCGTTTTTCCTGAATATATTCAGGAAAAAACGCATACGCCCTTTTTGGCCAACCAAGCAAGCTTGCAAAGGAAATCTGCACTACAATGAAGTCTCACTTCCCCCGGGTCAAAAGGGCCATCTGAAAAATGTGTAAAATCCAGAAAGGCAGGACAGGCCATGAAGAACTGGGAGCCTTGTTATGCTGTTGGGTGGGATGTAAATTGCCAACAGCCACTCGGGAGAAGTGTATGGTGTTTCCTGAAACATCTAAAAAACAAAGCAACAGAGCCTAGGGCACTTCCACTTATGGTCCTATAGCTTAGGGAAATTAAAATCAAAAAGAAACAGCCACCCCAAAGTTTGGGACGGCTCTGTTTACAAGAACCTTGTTTACGGTACAAGTTCAGTATCACAGAAATTGAAAAATGGATAAAGAAGTTGTGGTACTTACGTAGAATGCAATATCACTCAGCAATGAAATCTATGTCATCAGGCCCGTAGCAGCATAATGAGTGGATTCAGGTATGATGATTCTAACTGAAATAAGTCACACAGAAAAAGAAACATCATAAGATATCACTAATACACGGAATGTAAACTTGGCTACACAGAAACTGAATTACAAAACAGAACAGGGTCTCAAATGTAGAAAACCAACTTATGCTTGCTTAAGGGGAAAGGTGAGTTGGGGTGCTGCATAAAACCAGAGATTGAAGTGAACACAGATAAAGTTCCTTAAGCCAAATATGTAATAGACAAGAGCTACTCCTTGCTCAACGAAATGGACTCAACACCTCATATTAAACGCCTAAGAATGTACCTGACTAGTAAGTATCTTAAAAGCTATGGATTGCTATGTCTCTGAAAGAGAATCAAGCGTGTGTACAGGGGCATAAACCCAGCAGTGATAGGATTGGAGAGGTTCGGTGAGCAAATGAAGACCCTTTGAAGTCATATTGCATGGTACCCATTCCACGGGTCTCAACTCTCTAGGTTTAAGGGATTCTTCCTTCAGCTAAAACATGCATGTGGAACCCAGAGTATGATCAACCGTGTGATCGGGAGACGTGTTCCAATATGTCTCAGTTCTCGTCCCCTGGTACTTGGGTGCAACCTTCCAGACGCTTAACTAACACTCTCCTGACTAGGGGAGTCAGTGCCTTTAACCTTCTGTTTGGCCCAGTTTGCAATTTCTGCGGAAGATGAACAGGAATAGGGAGAACCAATGAGAGACTAGCTGGAGGTGTCCGGACAGGCAAATTTAACTCTCATTTCCCACCAGGAAGAGGAATTAACCAAAGGCTCAGCGTGCAGTGCCGGAACCAGATTAGGGCCTGAAGCAATCCTGCGGTGTTGCGGCCACCTCAGGAAAAGCGAGCTGAAGAAAGGAGCTCAGGGGCACTGTAATTCACAAACCTGCAGAGTTATAAATGACAGCTATCGTCCAAAAATATACTGAAGTAAGGCTGCCAAGAGTACTTGAATGCCGGGCAGAATTGCAGGAAACCGATTTCAGGAGGTAGACTGGAATTGCATTTAAAGCATAGGAAAGGGGCAGAACGTCGACAATGATGCACTTGGCCGAAAAGGGCGTATGCGTTTTTTCCTGAATATATTCAGGAAAAAAACGCGTACGCACTTTTTGGCCAACCAAGCAAGCTTGCAAAGGAAATCTGCAGTACAATGAAGTCTCACTTCCCCCCCGTCAAAAGGGCCATCTGAAAAAAGTGTAAAATCCAGAAAGTCAGGACAGGCCATGGAGAACTGGGAGCCTTGTTATGCTGATGGGCGGGATGTAAATTGCCAACAGCCACTGGGGAGAAGTGTGTGGTGTTTCCTGAAACATCTAAAAAACAAAGCAACAGAGCCTAGGGCACTTCCACTTATGGTCCTATGGATTAGGGAAATTAAAATCAAAAAGACACAGCCACCCCAATCTTTGGGACGTCTCTGTTTATAAGAACCTCGTTTACGGTACAAGTTCAATATCGCAGAAAGTGAGACATGGATAAACAAGAAGTGGTACTTACGTACAATGCAATATCACTCAGCAATGAAATCTATGTCATCAGGCCCGTAGCAGCATAATGAGTGGATTCAGGTATGATGATTCTAACTGAAATAAGTCACACAGAAAAAGAAACATCATAAGATATCACTAATACACGGAATGTAAACTTGGCTACACAGGAACTCGATTACAAAACAGAACAGGGTCTCAAATGTAGAAAACCAACTTATGCTTGCTTAAGGGGAAAGGTGAGTTGGGGTGCTGCATAAAACCAGAGATTGAAATGAGCACAGATAAAGTTCCTTAAGCCAAATATGTAATAGACAAGAGCTACTCCTTGCTCAACGAAATGGAATCAACACCCCATATTAAACGCCTAAGAATGTAGCTGACTAGTAAGTATCTTAAAACCTATGGATTGCTATGTCTCTGAAAGAGAATCAAGCATGTGTACAGGGGCATAAACGCAGCAGTGATAGGCCTGGAGAGGTTCAGTGAGCAAATGAAGACCCTTTGAAGTCATATTCCATGGTACCCATTCCACGGGTCTCAACTCTCCAGGTTTAAGGGATTCTTCCTTCAGCTAAAACATGCATGTGGAACCCAGAGTATGATCAACCGTGTGATCGGGAGACGTGTTCAAATACGACTCAGTTCTCGTCCCCTGGTACTTGGGTGCAACATTCCAGACGCTTAACTAACACTCTCCTGACTAGGGGAGTCAGTGCCTTTAACCTTCTGTTTGGCCCAGTTTGCAATTTCTGCGGAAGATGAACAGGAATAGGGAGAACCAATGAGAGACTAGCTGGAGGTGTCCGGACAGGCAAATTTAACTCTCATTTCCCACCAGGAAGAGGAATTAACCAAAGGCTCAGCGTGCAGTGCCGGAACCAGATTAGGGCCTGAAGCAATCCTGCGGTTTTGCGGCCACCTCTGGAAAAGCGAGCTGAAGAAAGGAGCTCAGGGGCACTGTAATTCACAAACCTGCAGAGTTATAAATGACAGCTATCGTCCAAAAATATACTGAAGTAAGGCTGCCAAGAGGACTTGAAAGCGGGGCAAAATTGCAGGAAACCGATTTCAGGAGGTAGACTGGAATTGCATTTAAAGCATAGGAAAAGAGGCAGAACGTGCACAATGATGCACTTGGCCAAAAAGGGCGTATGCGTTTTTTCCTGAATATATTCAGAAAAAAACGCATACGCCCTTTTTGGCCAACCAAGCAAGCTTGCAAAGGAAATCTGCACTACAATGAAGTCTCACTTCCCCCGGGTCAAAAGGGCCATCTGAAAAAAGTGTAAAATCCAGAAAGGCAGGACAGGCCATGGAGAACTGGGAGCCTTGTTATGCTGATGGGCGGGATGTAAATTGCCAACAGCCACTCGGGAGAAGTGTATGGTGTTTCCTGAAACATCTAAAAAACAAAGCAACAGAGCCTAGGGCACTTCCACTTATGGTCCTATAGCTTAGGGAAATTAAAATCAAAAAGACACAGCTACCCCAAAATTTGGGATGGCTCTGTTTACAAGAACCTCATTTACGGTACAAGTTCAATATCGCAGAAAGTGAAAAATGGACAAAGAAGTTGTGGTACTTACGTACAATGCAATAGCACTCAGCAATGAAATCTATGTCATCAGGCCCATAGCAGCATAATGAGTGGATTCAGGTATGATGATTCTAACTGAAATAAGTCTCACAGAGAAAGAAACATCATAAGATATCACTAATACACGGAATGTAAACTTGGCTACACAGGAACTGGATTACAAAACAGAACAGGGTCTCAAATTTAGAAAACCAACTTATGCTTGCTTAAGGGGAAAGGTGAGTAGGGGTGCTGCATAAAACCAGAGATTGAAATGAGCACAGATAAAGTTCCTTACGCCAAATATGTAATAGACAAGAGCTACTCCTTGCTCAACGAGATGGACCCAACACCCCATATTAAACGCCTAAGTATGTACCTGACTAGTAATTATCTTAAAACCTATGGATTGCTATGTCTCCGAAAGAGAATCAAGCGTATGTACAGGGGCATAAACGCAGCAGTGATACGATTGGAGAGGTTCAGTGAGCAAATGAAGAGCCTTTGAAGTCATATTGCATGGTACCTATTCCACGGGTCTCAACTCTCCAGGTTTAAGGGATTCTTCCTTCAGCTAAAATACACATGTGGAACCCAGAGTATGATCAACCGTGTGATCGGGAGACGTGTTCAAATATGTCTCATTTCTCGTCACCTGGTACTCGGGTGCAACATTCCAGATGCTTTACTAACACTCTCCCGACTTGGAGAGTCAGTGCCTTTAACCTCCTGTTTGGCCCAGTTTGGAAATTCCGCGGAAGATGTACTGGAATAGGGAGAACCAATGAGAGACTAGCTGGAGGTGTCTGGACGGGCAAATTTAACTCTCATTTCCCACCAGGAAGAGCAATTAAGCAAAGGCTCAGTGTCCCGTGCCGGACCCAGATTAAGGCCTGATGCAATCGTGCGGTGTTGCGGCCAGCTCACAAGAAAGCGAGTTGAAGAAAGGAGCTCAGGGGCACTGTAATTCACAAACCTGCAGAGTGATAAATGACAGCTATCGTCCAAAAATATACTGAAGTAAGGCTGCCAAGAGGACTTGAAAGCGGGGCAGAATTGCAGGAAACCGATTTCAGGAGGTAGACTGGATTTGCATTTAAAGCATAGGAAAAGAGGCAGAACGTCGACAATAGTGCACTTGGCCAAAAAGGGCGTATGCGTTTTTTCATGAATATATTCAGGAAAAAAAGCATACGCCCTTTTTGGCAAACCAAGCAAGCTTGCAAAGGAAATCTGCACTACAATGAAGTCTCACTTCCCCCCAGTCAAAAGGGCCATCTGAAAAAAGTGTAAAATCCAGAAAGGCAGGACAGGCCATGGAGAACTGGGAGCCTTGTTATGCTGATGGGCGGGATGTAAATTGCCAACAGCCACTCAGGAGAAGTGTATGGTGTTTCCTGGAACATCTAAAACAAAGCAACAGAGCCTAGGGCACTTCCACTTATGGTCCTAGAGCTTAGGGAAATTAAAATCAAAAAGACACAGCCACCCCAAAGTTTGGGACGGCTCTGATTACAAGAACCTCCTTTACGGTACAAGTTCAATATCACAGAAAGTGAAAAATGGATAAAGAAGTTGTGGTACTTACGTACAATACAATATTACTCAGCAATGAAATCTATGTCATCAGGCACGTAGCAGCATAGAGTGGATTCAGGTATGATGATTCTAACTGAAATAAGTCACACAGAATAAGAAACATCATAAGATATCACTAATACACGGAATGTAAACTTGGCTACACAGGAACTGGATTACAAAACAGAACAGAGTCTCAAATTTAGAAAACCAACTTATGCTTGCTTAAGGGGAAAGGTCAGTTAGGGTGCTGCATAAAACCAGAGATTGAAATGAGCACAGATAAAGTTCCTTAAGCCAAATATGTAATAGACAAGAGCTACTCCTTTCTCAACGAAATGGACTCAAAACCCCATATTAAACACCTAATAATGTACCTGATTAGTAAGTATCTTAAAACCTATGGATTGCTATGTCTCTGAAAGTGAATCAATCGTGAGTACAGGGGCATAAACGCAGCAGTGATAGGATTGGAGAGTTTTGGTGAGCAAATGAAGACCCTTTGAAGTCATATTGCATGGTACCCATTCCACGGGTCTCAACTCTCCAGGTTTAAGGGATTCTCCCTTCAGCTAAAACATGCATGTGGAACCCAGGGTATGATCAACCATGTGATCGGGAGAAGTGTTGAAATATGCCTCAGTTCTCATCCCCTGGTACTCGGGTGCAACATTCCAGATGCTTTACTTACACTCTCCCGACTTGGAGAGTTAGTGCCTTTAACCTCCTGTTTGGCCCAGTTTGCAAATTTCTGTGGAAGATGAACAGGAATAGGGAGAAACAATGAGAGACTAGCTGGAGGTGTCTGGACGGGAAAATTTAACTCTCATTTCCCACCAGGAAGAGGAATTAACCAAAGGCTCAGCGTGCCGTACCGGAACCAGATTAGGGCCTGAAGCAATCCTGCGGTGTTGCGCCCAGCTCACAAGAAAGCGAGTTGAAGAAAGGAGCTCAGGGGCACTGTAATTTACAAACCTGAAGAGTTATAAATGACAGCTCTCATCCAAAAATATACTGAAGTACGGCTGCCAAGAGGACTTGAAAGCCGGGCAGAATTGCAGGAAACCGATTTCAGGAGGTAGACTGGAATTGCATTTAAAGCATAGGAAAAGAGGCAGAATGTCCACAATGATGCACTTGGCGAAAAAGGGTGTATGCGTTTTTTCCTGAATATATTCAGGAAAAAACACATACGCCCTTTTTGGCCAACCAAGCAAGCTTGCAAAGGAAATCTGCACTACAATGAAGTCTCACTTCCCCCCGGTCAAAAGGGCCATCTGAAAAAAGTGTAAAATCCAGAAAGGCAGGACAGGCCATGGAGAACTGGGAACTTTGTTATGCTGATGGGCGGGATGTAAATTGCCAACAGCCACTGGGGAGAAGTGTATGGTGTTTCTTGAAACATCTAAAAAACAAAGCAACAGAGCCTAGGGCACTTCCACTTATGGTCCTATAGCTTAGGGAAATTAAAATCAAAAAGACACAGCCACCCCAAAGTTTGGGATGGCTCTGTTTACAAGAACCTCATTTACGGTACAAGTTCAATATCGCATAAAGCAAAAAATGGATAAAGAAGTTGTGGTACTTACGTACAATGCAATATCACTCAGCAATGAAATCTATGTCATCAGGCCCATAGCAGCATAATGAGTGGTTTCAGGTATGATGATTCTAACTGAAATAAGTCACACAGAAGAAGAAACATCATAAGATATCACTAATACACGGAATGTAAACTTGGCTACACAGGAACTGAATTACAAAACAGAACAGGGTCTCAAATTTCGAAAACCAACTTATGCTTGCTTAAGGGGAAAGGTGAGTTGGGGTGCTGCATAAAACCACAGATTGAAATGAGCACAGATAAAGTTCCTTAAGCCAAATATGGAATAGACAAGAGCTACTCCTTGCTCAACGAAATGGACTCAACACCCCATATTAAACGCCTAAGAATGTACCTGACTAGAAAGTATCTTAAAACCAATGGATTGCTATGGCTCCGAAAGAGAATCAAGCATGTGTACAGGGGTATAAATGCAGCAGTGATAGGATTGGAGAGGTTCGGTGAGCAAATGAAGACCCTTTGAAGTCATATTGCATGGTACCCATTCCTAGGGTCTCAACTCTCCAGGTTTAAGGGATTCTTCCTTCAGCTAAAACATGCATGTGGAACCCAGAGTATGATCAACCATGTCATCGGGAGACGAGTTCAAATATGTCTCCATTCTCGTCCCCTGGTACTCGGGTGCAACATTCCAGACGCTTTACTAACACTCTCCCGATTTGGAGAGTCAGTGCCTTTAACCTCCTGTTTGGCCCAGTTTGCAATTTCTGCGGAAGATGAACAGGAATAGGGAGAACCAATGAGACACTAGCTGGAGGTGTCTGGACGGGCAAATGTAACTCTCAATAACCACAAGGAAGAGGAATTAACCAAAGGTGCAGCGTGCCGTGCCGGAACCACAATAGGGCCTGAAGCAATCCTGCGGTGTTGCCGCCTGCTCACAAGAAAGCGAGTTGAAGAAAGGAGCTCAGGGCCACTGTAATTCACAAACCTGCAGAGTTATAAATGACAGCTATCGTCCAAAAATATACTGAAGTAAGGCTGCCAAGAGGACTTGAAAGCGGGGCAGAATTGCAGGCAACCGATTTCAGGAGGTAGACTGGAATTGCATTTAAAGCATAGGAAAAGAGGCAGAACGTCGACAATGATGCACTTGGCCAAAAAGGGCGTATGCGTTTTTTCCTGAATATATTCAGGAAAAAACGCATATGCACTTTTTGGTCAACCAAGCAAGCTTGAAAAAGGAAATCTGCACTACAATGAAGTCTCACTTCCCCTCGGTCAAAAAGGCCATCTGAAAAACCTGTAAAATCCAGAAAGGCAGGACAGGCCATGGAGAACTGGGAGCCTTGTTATGCTGATGGGCGGGATGTAAATTGCCAACAGCCACTCAGGAGAAGTGTATGGTGTTTCCTGAAACATCTAAAAAACAAAGCAACAGAGCCTAGGGCACTTCCACTTATGGTCCTATAGCTTAGGGAAATTAAAATCAAAAAGACACAGCCACCCCAAAGTTTGGGACAGCTCTGTTTACAAGAACCTCGTTTACGGTACAAGTTCAATATCGCAGAAAGCGAAAAATGGATAAAGAAGTTGTGGTACTTACGTACAATGCAATATCACTCAGCAATGAAATCTATGTCATCAGGCCCGTAGCAGCATAATGAGTGGATTCAGATATGATGATTCTAACTGAAATAAGTCACACAGAAAAAGAAACATCATAAGATATCACTAATCCACGGAATGTAAACTTGGCGACACAGGAACTGGATTACAAAAGAGAACAGGGTCTCAAATTTAGAAAACCAACTTATGCTTGCTTAAGGGGAAAGGTGAGTTGGGGTGCTGCATAAAACCAGAGTTTGAAATGATCACAGATAAAGTTCCTTAAGCCAAATATATAATAGACAAGAGCCACTCCTTGCTCAACGAAATGGACTCAACACCCCATATTAAACGCCTAAGAATGTACCTGACTAGTAAGTATCTTAAAACCTATGGATTGCTATGTCTCAGAAAGAGAATGAAGCGTGTGTACAGGGGCATAAACGCAGCAGTGATAGGAATGGAGAGGTTCGGTGAGCAAATGAAGACCCTTTGAAGTCATATTGCATGGTACCCATTCCACGGGTCTCAACTCTCCAGGTTTAAGGGATTCTTCCTTCAGGTAAAACATGCATGTGGAACCCAGAGTATGATCAACCGTGTGATCGGGAGACGTGTTCCAATATGTCTCAGTTCTGGTCCCCTTGTACTCGGGTGCAACATTCCAGATGCTTTACTAACACTCTCCCGACTTGGAGAGTCAGTGCCTTTAACCTCCTGTTTGGCCCAGTTTGCAATTTCTGCGGAAGATGAACAGGAATAGGGAGAACCGATGAGAGACTACCTGGAGGTGTCTGGACGGGCAATTTTAACTCTCATTTCCCACCAGGAAGAGGAATTAACCAAAGGCTCAGCGTGCCGTACCGGAACCAGATTAGGGCCTGAAGCAATCCTACGGTGTTGCGGCCAGCTCACAAGACAGCGAGTTGAAGAAAGGAGCTCAGGGGCACTGTAATTCACAAAGCTGCAGAGTTATAAATGACAGGTATCGTCCAAAAATATACTGAAGTAAGGCTGCCAAGAGGACTTGAACGCGGGGCAGAATTGCAGGAAACCGATTTCAGGAGGTAGACTGGAATTGCATTTAAAGCAAAGGAAAAGAGGCAGAACGTCGACAATGATGCACTTGGGCAAAAAGGGCGTATGCGTTTTTTCCTGAATATATTCAGGAAAAAACGCATACGCCCTTTTTGGCCAACCAAGCAAGCTTGCAAAGGAAATCTGCACTACAATGAAGTCTCACTTCCCCCCGGTCCAAAGGGCCTTCTGAAAAAAGTGTAAAATCCAGAAAGGCAGTGCAGGCCATGGAGAACTGGGAGCCTTGTTATGCTGATGGGCGGGATGTAAATTGCCAACAGACACTGGGGAGAAGTGTATGGTGTTTCCTGAAACATCTAAAAAACAAAGCAACGGAGCCTAGGGCACTTCCACTTATGGTTCTATAGCTTAGGGAAATTAAAATCAAAAAGACACAGCCACCCCAATGTTTGGGACGGCTCTGTTTACAAGAACCTCGTTTACGATACAAGTTCAATATCACATAAAGCGAAAAATGGATAAAGAAGTTGTGGTACTTACGTACAATGCAATATCACTCAGCAATGAAATCTATGTCATCAGGCCCATAGCAACATAATGAGTGGATTCAGGTATGATGATTCTAACTGAAATAAGTCACACAGAAAAAGAAACATCATAAGATATCACTAATACACCGAATGTAAACTTGGCTACACAGGAACTGAATTACAAAACAGAACAGGGTCTCAAATTTAGAAAACCAACTTATGCTTGCTTAAGGGCAAAGGTGAGTTGGGGTGCTGCATAAAACCAGAGATTGAAATGAGCACAGATAAAGTTCCTTAAGCCAAATATGTAATAGACAAGAGCTACTCCTTGCTCAACGAAATGGACTCAACACCCCATATTAAACGCCTAAGAATGTACCTGACTAGTAAGTATCTTAAAACCTATGGATTGCTATGCCTCTCAAAGAGAATCAAGCGTGTGTACAGGGGCATAAACGCAGCAGTGATAGGATTGTAGAGGTTCGGTGAGCAAATGAAGACCCTTTGAAGTCAAATTGCATGGTACCCATTCCACGGGTCTCAACTCTCCAGGTTTAAGGGATTCTTCCTTCAGCTAAAACATGCATGTGGAACCCAGAGTATGATCAACCGTGTGATCAGGAGACGTGTTCAAATATGTCTCAGTTTTCCTCCCCTGGTACTCGGGGGCAACATTCCAGATGCTTTACTAACACTCTCCCGACTTGGAGAGTCAGTGCCTTTAACCTCCTGTTTGGCCCAGTTTGCAATTTCTGCGGAAGATGAACAGGAATAGGGAGAACCAATGAGAGACTAGCTGGAGGTGTCTGGACGGGCAAATTTAACTCTCATTTCCCACCAGGAAGAGGAATTAACCAAAGGCTCAGCGTGCAATGCCGGACCAGATTAGGGCCTGAACCAATCCTGCGGTGTTGCGGCCAGCTCACAAGAAAGCGAGTTGAAGAAAAGAGCTCAGGGGCACTGTAATTCACAAACCTGCAGAGTTATAAATGACAGCTATCGTCCAAAAATATACTGAAGTAAGGCTGCCAAAAGGACTTGAAAGCGGGGCAGAATTGCAGGAAACCGATTTCAGGAAGTAGACTGGAATTGCATTTAAAGCATAGGAAAAGAGGCAGAACGTGCACAATGATGCATTTGGCCAAAAAGGGCGTATGCGTTTTTTCCTGAATATATTCAGGAAAAAACGCATACGCCCTTTTTGGCCAACCAAGCAAGCTTGCAAAGGAAATCTGCACTACAATGAAGTCTCACTTCCCCCGGGTCAAAAGGGCCATCTGAAAAATGTGTAAAATCCAGAAAGGCAGGACAGGCCATGGAGAACTGGGAGCCTTGTTATGCTGTTGGGCGGGATGTAAATTGCCAACAGCCACTTGAGAGAAGTGTATGGTGTTTCCTGAAACATCTAATAAACAAAGCAACAGAGCCTAGGGCACTTCCACTTATGGTTCTATAGCTTAGGGAAATTAAAATCAAAAAGACACAGCCACCCCAAAGTTTGGGACGGCTCTGTTTACAAGAACCTCGTTTACAGTACAAGTTCAGTATCACAGAAATTGAAAAATGGATAAAGAAGTTGTGGTACTTACGTAGAATGCAATATCACTCAGCAATGAAATCTATGTCATCAGGCCCGTAGCAGCATAATGAGTGGATTCAGGTATGATGATTCTAACTGAAATAAGTCACACAGAAAAAGAAACATCATAAGATATCACTAATACACGGAATGTAAACTTGGCTACACAGGAACTGGATTACAAAACAGAACAGGGTCTCAAATTTAGAAAACCAACTTATGCTTGCTTAAGGGGAATGTTGAGTTGAAGTGCTGCATAAAACCAGAGATGGAAATGAGCACAGATAAAGTTCCTTAAGCCAAATATGTAATAGACAAGAGCTACTCCTTGCTCAACGAAATGGACTCAACACCTCATATTAAACGCCTAAGAATGTACCTGACTAGTAAGTATCTTAAAAGCTATGGATTGCTATGTCTCCGAAAGAGAATCAAGCGTGTGTACAGGGGCACAAACCCAGCAGTGATAGGATTGGAGAGGTTCGGTGAGCAAATGAAGACCCTTTGATGTCATATTGCATGGTACCATTCCAAGGGTCTCAACTCTCCAGGTTTAAGGGATTCTTCCTTCAGCTAAATCATGCATGTGGAACCCAGAGTATGATCAACCGTGTGATCGGGAGATGTGTTCTAATATGTCGCAGTTTTTGTCACCTGGTACTCGGGTGCAACATTCCAGACGCTTTACTAACACTCTCCTTACTTGGAGAGTCAGTGCCTTTAACCGCCTGTTAAGTCCTATTTGCAATTTCTGCGGAAGATGAACAGGAATAGGGAGAACCAATAAGAGACTAGCTGGAGGTGTCTGGACGGGCAAATTTAACTCTCATTTCCGACCAGGAAGAGGAATTAACCAAAGGCTCAGTGTGCCGTGCCGGAATCAGATTAGGGCCTGAAGCAATCCTGCGGTGTTGCGGCCAGCTCACAAGAAAGCGAGTTGAAGAAAGGACCTCAGGGGCACTGTAATTCACAAAACTGCAGAGTTATAAATGACAGCTATAGTCCAAAAATATACTGAAGTAAGGCTGCCAAGAGGACTTGAAAGCGGGGCAGAGTTGCAGGAAACCGATTTCAGGAGGTAGACTGGAATTGCATTTAAAGCATAGGAAAAGAGGCAGAACGTCGAAAATGATGCACTTGGCCAAAAAGGGCGTATGCGTTTTTTCCTGAATATATTCAGGAAAAAACGCATACGCACTTTTTGGCCAACCAAGCAAGCTTGCAAAGGAAATCTGCACTACAATGAAGTCTCACTTCCCCCCGGTCAAAAGGGCCATCTGAAAAAAGTGTAAAATCCAGAAAGGCAGGACAGGCCATGGAGAACTGGGAGCCTTGTTATGCTGATGGGCGGGATGTAAATTGCCAACAGCCACTCGGGAGCAGTGTATGGTGTTTCCTGAAATATCTAAAAAACAAAGCAACAGAGCGTAGGGCACTTCCACTTATGGTCCTATGGCTTAGGGAAATTAAAATCAAAAAGACACAGCCACCCCAATCTTTGGGACGTCTCTGTTTATAAGAACCTCGTTTACAGTACAAGTTCAATATCGCAGAAAGTGAGACATGGATAAACAAGAAGTGGTACTTACGTACAATGCAATATCACTCAGCAATGAAATCTATGTCATCAGGCCCATAGCAGCATAATGAGTGGATTCAGGTATGATGATTCTAACTGAAATAAGTCACACAGAAAAAGAAACATCATAAGATATCACTAATACACGGAATGTAAACTTGGCTACACAGGAACTGGATTACAAAACAGAACAGGGTCTCAAATGTAGAAAACCAACTTATGCTTGCTTAAGGGGAAAGGTGAGTTGGGGTGCTGCATAAAACCAGAGATTGAAATGAGCACAGATAAAGTTCCTTAAGCCAAATATGGAATAGACAAGAGCTACTCCTTGCTCAACGAAATCGACTCAACACCACATATTAAACACCTAAGAATGTACCTGACTAGTAAGTATCTTAAAAGCTATGGATTGCTATGTCTCCGAAAGAGAATCAACCGTGTGTACAGGGGCATAAACGCAGCAGTGATAGGATTGGAGAGGTTCGGTGAGCAAATGAAGACCCTTTGAAGTCATATTGCATGGTACCCATTCCACGGGTCTCAACTCTCCAGGTTTAAGGGATTCTTCCTTCAGCTAAAACATGCATGTGGAACCCAGAGTATGATCAACCGTGTGATCGGGAGACGTGTTCAAATATGTCTCAGTTCTCGTCCCCTGGTACTCGTGTGCAACATTCCAGACGCTTTACTAACACTCTCCCGACTTGGAGAGTCAGTGCCTTTAACCTCCTGTTTGGCCAAGTTTGCAATTTCTGCGGAAGATAAACAGGAATAGGGAGAACCAATGAGAGACTAGCTGGAGGTGTCTGGACGGGCAAATTTAACTCTCATTTCCCACCAGGAAGAGGAAGTAACCAAAGGCTCAGCCTGCCATGTCGGAATCAGATTAGGGCCTGAAGCAATCCTGCGGTGTTGCGGCCAGCTCACAAGAAAGCAATTTGAAGAAAGGAGGTCAGGGGCACTGTAATTCACAAACCTGCAGAGTTATAAATGACAGCTATCGTCCAAAAATATACTGAAGTAAGGCTGCCAAGAGGACTTGAAAGCCGGGCAGAATTGCAGGAAACCGATTTCAGGAGGTAGACTGGAATTGCATTTAAAGCATAGGAAAAGAGGCAGAACGTGCACAATGATGCACTTGGCCAAAAAGGGCGTATGCGTTTTTTCCTGAATATATTCAGGAAAAAACGCATACGCCCTTTTTGGCCAACCAAGCAAGCTTGCAAAGGAAATCTGCACTACAATGAAGTCTCACTTCCCCCCGGACAAAAGGGCCATCTGAAAAAAGTGTAAAATCCAGAAAGGCAGGACAGGCCATGGAGAACTGGGAGCCTTGTTATGCTGATGGGCGGGATGTGAATTGCCAACAGCCACTCGGGAGAAGTGTATGGTGTTTCCTGAAACATCTAAAAAACAAAGCAACAGAGCCTAGGGCACTTCCACTTATGGTCCTATAGCTTAGGTAAATTAAAATCAAAAAAAAAACAGCCACCCCAAAGTTTGGGACGGCTCTGTTTACAAGAACCTCATTTACGGTACAAGTTCAATATCGCAGAAAGTGAGAAATGGATAAACAAGAAGTGTTACTTACGTACAATGCAATATCACTCAGCAATGAAATCTATGTCATCAGGCCCGTAGCAGCATAATGAGTGGATTCAGGTATGATGATTCTAACTGAAATAAGTCACACAGAAAAAGAAACATCATAAGATATCACTAATACACGGAATGTAAAATTGGCTACACAGGAACTGGACTACAAAACAGAACAGGGTCTCAAATGTAGAAAACCAACTTATGCTTGCTTAAGGGGAAAGGTGAGTTGGGGTGCTGCATAAAACAAGAGATTGAAATGAGCACAGATAAAGTTACTTAAGCCAAATATGTAATAGACAAGAACTACTCCTTGCTCAACGAAATGGACTCAACACCCCATATTGAACGCCTAAGAATGTAGCTGACTAGTAAGTATCTTAAAACTTATGGATTGCTATGTCTCCAAAAGAGAATCAAGTGTGCGTACAGTGGCAAAAACGCAGCAGTGATAGGATTGGAGAGGTTCGGTGAGCAAATGAAGACCCTTTGAAGTCATATTGCATGGTACCCATTCCACGGGTTTCAACTCTCCAGGTTTAAGGGATTCTTCCTTCAGCTAAAACATGCATGTGGAACCCATAGTATGATCAACCGTGTGATCGGGCGATGTGTTCCAATATGTCTCAGTTCTCGTCCCCTGGTAATCGGTTGCAAAATTCCAGACGCTTTACTAACACTCTCCCGACTTGGAGAGTCAGTGCCTTTAACCTCCTGTTTGCCCCAGTTTGCAATTTCTGTGGAAGATGAACAGGAATAGGGAGAACCAATGAGAGACTAGCTGGAGGTGTCTGGACGGGCAAATTTAACTCTCATTTCCCACGAGGAAGAGGCATTAACAAAAGGCTCAGCGTGCCGTGCCGGAACCAGATTAGGGCCTGAAGCAATCCAGCGGTGTTGCGGCCAGCTCACAAGAAAGCGAGTTGAAGAAAGGACCTCAGGGGCACTGTAATTCACAAACCTGCAGAGTTATAAATAACAGCTATCGTCCAAAAATATACTGAAGTAAGCCTGCCAAGAGGACTTGAAAGCGGGGAAGAATTGCAGGAAACCGATTTCAGGAGGTAGACTGGAATTGCATTTAAAGCATAGGAAAAGAGGCAGAAAGTGCACAATGATGCACTTGGCCAAAAAGGGCGTATGCGTTTTTTCCTGAATATATTCAGGAAAAAACGCATACGCCCTTTTTGGCCAACCAAGCAAGCTTGCAAAGGAAATCTGCACTACAATGAAGTCTCACTTCCCCCTGGTCAAAAGGGCCATCTGAAAAAAGTGTAAAATCCAGAAAGGCAGGACAGGCCATGGAGAACTGGGAGCCTTGTTATGCTGATGGGCGGGATGTAAATTGCCAACAGCCACTGGGGAGAAGTGTATGGTGTTTCCTGAAACATCTAAAAAACAAAGCAAAAGAGCCTAGGGCACTTCCACTTATGGTCCTATAGCTTAGGGAAATTAAAATCAAAAAGACACAGCCACCCCTAAGTTTGGGACGGCTCTGCTTACAAGAAAATCGTTTATGGGACAAGTTCAATATCGCAGAAAGTGAAAACTGGATAAAGAAGTTGTGGTACTTACGTACAATGCAATATCACTCAGCAATGAAATCTATGTCATCAGACCCGTAGCAGCATAATGAGTGGATTCAAGTATGATGATTCTAACTGAAATAAGTCACACAGAAAAAGAAACATCATAAGATATCACTAATACACGGAATCTAAACTTGGCTACACAGGAACAGGATTACAAAACAGAACAGAGTCTCAAATTTAGAAAACCAACTTATTCTTGCTTAAGGGGAAAGGTGAGATGGGGTGCTGCATAAAACCAGAGATTGAAATGAGCACAGTTAAAGTTCCTTAAGCCAAATATGTAATACACAAGAGCTACTCCTTGCTCAACGAAATGGACTCAACACCACATATTAAACGCCTAAGAATGTACCTGACTAGGAAGTATCTTAAAACCTATGGATTGCTATGTCTCCGAAAGAGAATCAAGCATGTGTACAGGGGCATAAACGCAGCAGTGATAGGATTGGAGAGGTTCGGTGAGCAAATAAAGACCCTTTAAAGTCATATTGCATGGTACCCATTCCACGGGTCTCAACTCTCCAGGTTTAAGGGATTCTTCCTTCAGCTAAAACATGCCTGTGGAACCCAGAGTACGATCAACCGTGTGATCGGGAGACGTGTTCCAAAATGTCTCAGTTTTCGTCCCCTAGTACTCGGGTGCAACATTCCAGACGCTTTACTAACTCTCTCCCAACTTGGAGAGTCAGTGCCTTTAACCTCCTGTTTGGCCCAGTTTGCAATTTCCGCGGAAGATGAACAGGAATAGGGAGAACCAATGAGAGACTAGATGGAGGTGTCTGGACGGGCAAATTTAACTCTCATTTCCCACCAGGAAGAGGAATTAACCAAAGGCTCAGCGTGCCGTGCCGGAACCAGATTAGGGCCTGAAGCAATCCTGCGGTGTTGCGGCCAGCTCACAAGAAAGCGAGTTGAAGAAAGGAGCTCAGGGGCACTGTAATTCACAAACCTGCAGACTTATAAATGACAGCTATCGTCCAAAAATATACTGAAGTAAGGCTGCCAAGAGGACTTGAAAACGGGGCAAAATTGCAGGAAACCGATTTCAGGAGGTAGACTGGAATTGCATTTAAAGCATAGGAAAAGAGGCAGAACGTGCACAATGATGCACTTGGCCAAAAAGTGCGTATGCGTTTTTCCTGAATATATTCAGGAAAAAACGCATACGCCCTTTTTGGCCAACCAAGCAAGCTTGCAAAGGAAATCTGCACTACAATGAAGTCTCACTTCCCCCGGGTCAAAAGGGCCATCTGAAAAATGTGTAAAATCCAGAAAGGCAGGACAGGCCATGAAGAACTGGGAGCCTTGTTATGCTGTTGGGTGGGATGTAAATTGCCAACAGCCACTCGGGAGAAGTGTATGGTGTTTCCTGAAACATCTAAAAAACAAAGCAACAGAGCCTAGGGCACTTCCACTTATGGTCCTATAGCTTAGGGAAATTAAAATCAAAAAGAAACAGCCACCCCAAAGTTTGGGACGGCTCTGTTTACAAGAACCTTGTTTACGGTACAAGTTCAGTATCACAGAAATTGAAAAATGGATAAAGAAGTTGTGGTACTTACGTAGAATGCAATATCACTCAGCAATGAAATCTATGTCATCAGGCCCGTAGCAGCATAATGAGTGGATTCAGGTATGATGATTCTAACTGAAATAAGTCACACAGAAAAAGAAACATCATAAGATATCACTAATACACGGAATGTAAACTTGGCTACACAGGAACTGGATTACAAAACAGAACAGGGTCTCAAATGTAGAAAACCAACTTATGCTTGCTTAAGGGGAAAGGTGAGTTGGGGTGCTGCATAAAACCAGAGATTGAAGTGAACACAGATAAAGTTCCTTAAGCCAAATATGTAATAGACAAGAGCTACTCCTTGCTCAACGAAATGGACTCAACACCTCATATTAAACGCCTAAGAATGTACCTGACTAGTAAGTATCTTAAAAGCTATGGATTGCTATGTCTCTGAAAGAGAATCAAGCGTGTGTACAGGGGCATAAACCCAGCAGTGATAGGATTGGAGAGGTTCGGTGAGCAAATGAAGACCCTTTGAAGTCATATTGCATGGTACCCATTCCACGGGTCTCAACTCTCTAGGTTTAAGGGATTCTTCCTTCAGCTAAAACATGCATGTGGAACCCAGAGTATGATCAACCGTGTGATCGGGAGACGTGTTCCAATATGTCTCAGTTCTCGTCCCCTGGTACTTGGGTGCAACCTTCCAGACGCTTAACTAACACTCTCCTGACTAGGGGAGTCAGTGCCTTTAACCTTCTGTTTGGCCCAGTTTGCAATTTCTGCGGAAGATGAACAGGAATAGGGAGAACCAATGAGAGACTAGCTGGAGGTGTCCGGACAGGCAAATTTAACTCTCATTTCCCACCAGGAAGAGGAATTAACCAAAGGCTCAGCGTGCAGTGCCGGAACCAGATTAGGGCCTGAAGCAATCCTGCGGTGTTGCGGCCACCTCAGGAAAAGCGAGCTGAAGAAAGGAGCTCAGGGGCACTGTAATTCACAAACCTGCAGAGTTATAAATGACAGCTATCGTCCAAAAATATACTGAAGTAAGGCTGCCAAGAGTACTTGAATGCCGGGCAGAATTGCAGGAAACCGATTTCAGGAGGTAGACTGGAATTGCATTTAAAGCATAGGAAAGGGGCAGAACGTCGACAATGATGCACTTGGCCGAAAAGGGCGTATGCGTTTTTTCCTGAATATATTCAGGAAAAAAACGCGTACGCACTTTTTGGCCAACCAAGCAAGCTTGCAAAGGAAATCTGCACTGCAATGAAGTCTCACTTCCCCCCCCTTCAAAAGGGCCATCTGAAAAAAGTGTAAAATCCAGAAAGTCAGGACAGGCCATGGAGAACTGGGAGCCTTGTTATGCTGATGGGCGGGATGTAAATTGCCAACAGCCACTGGGGAGAAGTGTGTGGTGTTTCCTGAAACATCTAAAAAACAAAGCAACAGAGCCTAGGGCACTTCCACTTATGGTCCTATGGATTAGGGAAATTAAAATCAAAAAGACACAGCCACCCCAATCTTTGGGACGTCTCTGTTTATAAGAACCTCGTTTACGGTACAAGTTCAATATCGCAGAAAGTGAGACATGGATAAACAAGAAGTGGTACTTACGTACAATGCAATATTACTCAGCAATGAAATCTATGTCATCAGGCCCGTAGCAGCATAATGAGTGGATTCAGGTATGATGATTCTAACTGAAATAAGTCACACAGAAAAAGAAACATCATAAGATATCACTAATACACGGAATGTAAACTTGGCTACACAGGAACTCGATTACAAAACAGAACAGGGTCTCAAATGTAGAAAACCAACTTATGCTTGCTTAAGGGAAAAGGTGAGTTGGGGTGCTGCATAAAACCAGAGATTGAAATGAGCACAGATAAAGTTCCTTAAGCCAAATATGTAATAGACAAGAGCTACTCCTTGCTCAACGAAATGGAATCAACACCCCATATTAAACGCCTAAGAATGTAGCTGACTAGTAAGTATCTTAAAACCTATGGATTGCTATGTCTCTGAAAGAGAATCAAGCATGTGTACAGGGGCATAAACGCAGCAGTGATAGGCCTGGAGAGGTTCAGTGAGCAAATGAAGACCCTTTGAAGTCACATTGCATGGTACCCATTCCACGGGTCTCAACTCTCCAGGTTTAAGGGATTCTTCCTTCAGCTAAAACATGCATGTGGAACCCAGAGTATGATCAACCGTGTGATCGGGAGACGTGTTCAAATACGTCTCAGTTCTCGTCCCCTGGTACTTGGGTGCAACATTCCAGACGCTTAACTAACACTCTCCTGACTAGGGGAGTCAGTGCCTTTAACCTTCTGTTTGGCCCAGTTTGCAATTTCTGCGGAAGATGAACAGGAATAGGGAGAACCAATGAGAGACTAGCTGGAGGTGTCCGGACAGGCAAATTTAACTCTCATTTCCCACCAGGAAGAGGAATTAACCAAAGGCTCAGCGTGCAGTGCCGGAACCAGATTAGGGCCTGAAGCAATCCTGCGGTTTTGCGGCCACCTCTGGAAAAGCGAGCTGAAGAAAGGAGCTCAGGGGCACTGTAATTCACAAACCTGCAGAGTTATAAATGACAGCTATCGTCCAAAAATATACTGAAGTAAGGCTGCCAAGAGGACTTGAAAGCGGGGCAAAATTGCAGGAAACCGATTTCAGGAGGTAGACTGGAATTGCATTTAAAGCATAGGAAAAGAGGCAGAACGTGCACAATGATGCACTTGGCCAAAAAGGGCGTATGCGTTTTTTCCTGAATATATTCAGAAAAAAACGCATACGCCCTTTTTGGCCAACCAAGCAAGCTTGCAAAGGAAATCTGCACTACAATGAAGTCTCACTTCCCCCGGGTCAAAAGGGCCATCTGAAAAAAGTGTAAAATCCAGAAAGGCAGGACAGGCCATGGAGAACTGGGAGCCTTGTTATGCTGATGGGCGGGATGTAAATTGCCAACAGCCACTCGGGAGAAGTGTATGGTGTTTCCTGAAACATCTAAAAAACAAAGCAACAGAGCCTAGGGCACTTCCACTTATGGTCCTATAGCTTAGGGAAATTAAAATCAAAAAGACACAGCTACCCCAAAATTTGGGATGGCTCTGTTTACAAGAACCTCATTTACGGTACAAGTTCAATATCGCAGAAAGTGAAAAATGGACAAAGAAGTTGTGGTACTTACGTACAATGCAATAGCACTCAGCAATGAAATCTATGTCATCAGGCCCATAGCAGCATAATGAGTGGATTCAGGTATGATGATTCTAACTGAAATAAGTCTCACAGAGAAAGAAACATCATAAGATATCACTAATACACGGAATGTAAACTTGGCTACACAGGAACTGGATTACAAAACAGAACAGGGTCTCAAATTTAGAAAACCAACTTATGCTTGCTTAAGGGGAAAGGTGAGTAGGGGTGCTGCATAAAACCAGAGATTGAAATGAGCACAGATAAAGTTCCTTACGCCAAATATGTAATAGACAAGAGCTACTCCTTGCTCAACGAGATGGACCCAACACCCCATATTAAACGCCTAAGTATGTACCTGACTAGTAATTATCTTAAAACCTATGGATTGCTATGTCTCCGAAAGAGAATCAATCGTGTGTACAGGAGCATAAACGCAGCAGTGATAGGATTGGAGAGGTTCGGTGAGGAAATGAAGACCCTTTGAAGTCATATTGCATGGTACCCATTCCACGGGTCTCAACTCTCCAGGTTTAAGGGATTCTTCCTTCAGCTAAAACATGCATGTGGAACCCAGAGTATGATCAACCGTGTGATCGGGAGACGTGTTCAAATATGTCTCACTTCTCGTCCCCTGGTACTCGGGTGCAACATTCCAGACGCTTTACTAACACTCTCGCGACTTGGAGAGTCAGTGCCTTTAACCTCCTCTTTGGCCCAGTTTGCAAATTCTGCGGAAGATGAACAGGAATAGGGAGGAACAATGAGAGAATAGCTGGAGGTGTCTGGACGGGCAAATTTAACTCTCATTTCCCACCAGGAAGAGGAATTAAACAAAGGCTCAGCGTGACGTGCCGGAACCAGATTAGGGCCTGAAGCAATCTTGCGGTGTTGCGGCCAGGTCACAAGAAAGCGAGTTGAAGAAAGGAGCTCAGAGGCACTGTAATTCACAAACCTGCAGAGTTAAAAATGACAGCTATCGTCCAAAAATATACTGAAGTAAGGCTGCCAAGAGGACTTGAAAGCGGGGCAGAATTGCAAGAAACCAATTTCAGGAGGTAGACTGGAATTGCATTTAAAGCATAGGAAAAGAGGCAGAACGTCCACAATGATGCACTTGGCCAAAAAGGGCGTATGCGTTTTTTCCTGAATATATTCAGGAAAAAACGCATACGCCCTTTTTGGCCAACCAAGCAAGCTTGCAAAGGAAATCTGCACTACAATGAAGTCTCACTTCCCCCCCGTCAAAAGGGCCATCTGAAAAAAGTGTAAAATCCAGAAAGGCAGGACAGGCCATGGAGAACTGGGAGCCTTGTTATGCTGATGGGCGGGATGTAAATTGCCAACAGCCACTGGGGAGAAGTGTATGGTGTTTCCTGAAACATCTAAAAAACAAAGCAACAGAGCCTAGGGCACTTCCACTTATGGTCCTATAGCTTAGGGAAATTAAAATCAAAAAGACACAGCCACCCCAAAGTTAGGGACGGCTCTGTTTACAAGAACCTCGTTTACGGTACAAGTTCAATATCGCAGAAAGTGAAAAATGGATAAAGAATTTGTGGTACTTACGTACAACGCAATATCACTCAGCAATGAAATCTATGTCATCAGGCCCATAGCAGCATAATGAGTGGATTCAGTTATGATGATTCTAACTGAAATAAGTCACACAGAAAAAGAAACTTCATAAGATATCACTAATACACGGAATGTAAACTTGCTACACAGGAACTGAATTACAAAACAGAATAAGGTCTCAAATTTAGAAAACCAACTCATGCTTGCTTAAGGGGAAAGGTGAGTTGGGGTGCTGCATAAAACCAGAGATTGAAATGAGCACAGATAAAGTTCCTTAAGCCAAATATGTAATAGACAAGAGCTACTCCTTGCTCAACGAGATGGACTCAACACCCCATATTAAACGCCGAAGTATGTACCTGACTAGTAAGTATCTTAAAACCTATGGATTGCTATGTCTCCGAAAGAGAATCAAGCGTATGTACAGGGGCATAAACGCAGCAGTGATACGATTGGAGAGGTTCAGTGAGCAAATGAAGAGCCTTTGAAGTCATATTGCATGGTACCTATTCCACGGGTCTCAACTCTCCAGGTTTAAGGGATTCTTCCTTCAGCTAAAATACACATGTGGAACCCAGAGTATGATCAACCGTGTGATCGGGAGACGTGTTCAAATATGTCTCATTTCTCGTCACCTGGTACTCGGGTGCAACATTCCAGATGCTTTACTAACACTCTCCCGACTTGGAGAGTCAGTGCCTTTAACCTCCTGTTTGGCCCAGTTTGGAAATTCCGCGGAAGATGTACTGGAATAGGGAGAACCAATGAGAGACTAGCTGGAGGTGTCTGGACGGGCAAATTTAACTCTCATTTCCCACCAGGAAGAGGAATTATCCAAACGCTCAGCGTGCCATGCCGGAACCAGATTAGGGCCTGAAGCAATCCTGCGGTGCTGCGGCCAGCTCACAAGAAAGCGAGTTGAACAAAGGAGCTCAGGGGCACTGTAATTCACAAACCTGCAGATTTATAAATGACAGTTATCGTCCAAAAATATACTAAAGTAAGGCTGCCAACAGGACTTGAAAGCAGGGCAGAATTGCAGGAAACCGATTTCAGGAGGCAGACTGGAATTGCATTTAAAGCATAGGAAATGAGGCAGAACGTCCACAATGATGCACTTGGCCAAAAAGGGCGTATGCGTTTTTTCCTGAATATATTCAGGAAAAAAAGCATATGCACTTTTTGGCCAACCAAGCAAGCTTGCAAAGGAAATCTGCACTACAATGAAGTCTCACTTCCCCCCAGTCAAATGGGCCATCTGAAAAATGTGTAAAATCCAGAAAGGCAGGACAGGCCATGGAAAACTGGGAGCCTTGTTATGCTGATGGGCGGGATGTAAATTTCCAACAGTCACTCCGGATAATTGTATGGTGTTTCCTGAAACATCTAGAAAACAAAGCAACAGAGCCTAGGGCACTTCCACTTATGGTCCTACAGCTTAGGGAAATTAAAATCAAAAAGACACAGCCACCCAAAAGTTTGGGACGGCTCTGTTTATAAGAACCTCGTTTAAAGTACAAGTTCAATATCGCAGAAAGTGAAAAATGTATAAAGAAGTTGTGGAACTTACGTACAATGCAATATCACTCAGCAATGAAATCTATGTCATCAGGCCCGTAGCAGCATAATGAGTGGATTCAGGTATGATGATTCTAACTGAAATAAGTCACACAGAAAATGAAACATCATAAGATATCACTAATACACGGAATGTAAACTTGGCTACACAGGCACTGGATTACAAAACAGAACAGGGTCTCAAATATAGAAAAGCAACTTATGCTTGCTTAAGGGGAAAAGTGAGTTGGGGTGCTGCATAAAACCAGAGATTCAAATGAGCACAGATAAAGTTCCTTAAGCCAAATATGTAATAGACAAGAGCTACTCCTTGCTCAACGAAATGGACTCAAAACCCCATATTAAACGCCTAATAATGTACCTGACTAGTAAGTATCTTAAAACCTATGGATTGCTATGTCTCTGAAACAGAATCAAGCATGAGAACAGGGGCATAAACGCAGCAGTGATAGGATTGGAGAGGTTCGGTGAGCAAATGAAGACCCTTTGAAGTCATATTGCATGGTACCCATTCCACGGGTCTCAACTCTCCAGGTTTATGGGATTCTTCCTTCAGTTAAACATGCATTTGCAACCCAGACTATGATCAACCGTGTGATCATGAGTCATGTTCAAATATGTCTCAGTTCTCGTCCCCTGGTACTCGGGTGCAACATTCTAGACACTTTACTAAAACTCTCCCGACTTGGAGAGTCAGTGCCTTTAACCTCCTGTTTGACCAAGTTTGCAATTTCTGCGGAAGATAAACAGGAATAGGGAGAACCAATGAGAGACTAGCTGGAGATGTCTGGACGGGCAAATTTAACTCTCATTTCCCACCAGGAAGAGGAATTAAGCAAAGGCTCAGCGTGCCGTGCCGGAACCAGATTAGGGCCTGAAGCAATACTGCGGTGTTGCGGCTAGCTCAGAAGAAAGCGAGTTGAAGAAAGGAGCTCAGGGGCACTGTAATTCACAAACCTGCAGAGTTATAAATGACAGCTATCGTACAAAAATATACTGAAGTAAGGCTGCCAAGAGGACTTGAAAGCGGGGCAGAATTGCAGGAAACCGATTTCAGGAGGTAGACTGGAATTGCATTTAAAGCATAGGAAAAGTGGCAGAACGTCGAGAATGATGCACTAGGCCAAAAAGGGCGTATGCGTTTTTTCCTGAATATATTCAGGAAAAAACGCATACGCCCTTTTTGGCCAACCAAGCAAGCTTGCAAAGGAAATCTGCACTACAATGAAGTCTCACTTCCCCCGGGTCAAAAGGGCCATCTGAAAAAAGTGTAAAATCCAAAAAGGCAGGACAGGCCATGGAGAACTGGGAGCCTTGTTATGCTGATGGGCGGGATGTAAATTGCCAACAGCCACTCAGGAGAAGTGTATGGTGTTTCCTGAAACATCGAAAAAACAAAGCAACAGAGCCTAGGGCAGTTCCACTTATGGTCCTATAGCTTAGGGAAACTGAAATCAAAAAGACACAGCCACCCCAAAGTTTGGGACAGCTCTGTTTACAAGAACCTCGTTTATGGTACAAGTTCAATATCGCAGAAAGTGAAAACTGGATAAAGAAGTTGTGGTACTTACGTACAATGCAATATCAATCAGCAATGAAATCTATGTCATCAGGCCTGTAAAGCATAGAGTGGATTCAGGTATGATGATTCTAACTGAAATAAGTCACACAGAAAAAGAAACATCATAAGATAACACTAATACACGGAGTGTAAACTTGGCTACACAGGAACTGGATTACAAAACAGAACAGGGTCTCAAATTTAGAAAACCAACTTATGCTTGCTTAAGGGGAAAGGTGAGTTGGGGTGCTGCATAAAACCAGAGATTGAAATGAGCACAGATAAAGTTCCTTAAGCCAAATATGTAATAGACAAGGGCTACTCCTTGCTCAACGAAATGGACTCAAAACCCCATATTAAACGCCTAATAATGTACCAGACTAGTAGGTATCTTAAAACTTATGGATTGCTATGTCTCTGAAAGAGAATCAAGCGTGAGTACAGGGGCATTATCGCAGCAGTGATAGGTTTGGAGAGGTTCGGTGAGCAAATGAAGACCCTTTGAAGTCATATTGCATGGTACCCATTCCACGGGTCTCAACTCTCCAAGTTTAAGGGATTCTTCCTTCAGCTAAAAAATGCATGTGGAACACAGAGTGTGATCAACCGTGTGATCGGGAGATGTGTTCTAATATGTCTCAGTTCTCATCCCCTGGTACTCGGGTGCAAAATTGCAGACGCTTTACTAACATTCTCCCGACTTGGAGAGACAGTGCCTTTAACCTCCTGTTTGGCCCAGTTTGCAATTTCTGCGGAAGATGAACAGGAATAGGGAGAACCAATGAGAGACTAGCTGGAGGTGTCTGGACGGGCAAATTTAACTCTCATTTCCCACCAGGAAGAGGAATTAACCAAAGGCTCAGCGTGCCGTGCCAGAACCAGATTAGGGCCTGAAGCAATCCTGCGGTGTTGAGGCCAGCTCACAAGAAAGCGAGTTGAAGAAAGGAGCTCAGGGGCACTGTAATTCACAAACCTGCAGAGTTATAAATGACAGCTATTGTCCAAAAATCTACTGAAGTAAGGCTGCCAAGAGGGCTCGAAACCGGGGCAGAACTGCAGGCAACCGATTTCAGGTGGTAGACTTGATTTGCATTTAAAGCATAGGAAAAGAGGCAGAACGTCGACAATGATGCACTTGCCAAAAAGGGCGTATGCTTTTTTTCCTGAATATATTCAGGAAAAAAAGCTTACGCCCTTTTTGGCCAACCAAGCAAGCTTGCAAAGGAAATCTGCACTACAATGAAGTCTCACTTCCCCCCCGTCAAAAGGGCCATCTGAAAAAAGTGTAAAATCCAGAAAGGCAGGACAGGCCATGGAGAACTGGGAGCCTTTTTAAGCTGATGGGCGGGATGTAAATTGCCAACAGCCACTGGGGAGAAGTGTATGGTGTTTCCTGAAACATCTAAAAAACAAAGCAACAGAGCCTAGGGCACTTCCACTTATGGTCCTATAGCTTAGGGAAATTAAAATAAAAAAGACACAGCCACCCCAAAGTTTGGGACGGCTCTGTTTACAAGAACCTCGTTTACGGTACAAGTTCAATATCGCAGAAAGTGAAAAATGGATAAAGAATTTGTGGTACTTACGTACAACGCAATATCACTCAGCAATGAAATCTATGTCATCAGGCCCATAGCAGCATAATGAGTGGATTCAGTTATGATGATTCTAACTGAAATAAGTCACACAGAAAAAGAAACTTCATAAGATATCACTAATACACGGAATGTAAACTTGCTACACAGGAACTGAATTACAAAACAGAATAAGGTCTCAAATTTAGAAAACCAACTTATGCTTGCTTAAGGGGAAAGGTGAGTTGGGGTGCTGCATAAAACCAGAGATTGAAATGAGCACAGATAAAGTTCTTTAAGCCAAATATGTAATAGACAAGAGCTACTCCTTGCTCAACGAGATGGACTCAACACCCCATATTAAACGCCGAAGTATGTACCTGACTAGTAAGTATCTTAAAACCTATGGATTGCTATGTCTCCGAAAGAGAATCAAGCGTATGTACAGGGGCATAAACGCAGCAGTGATACGATTGGAGAGGTTCAGTGAGCAAATGAAGAGCCTTTGAAGTCATATTGCATGGTACCTATTCCACGGGTCTCAACTCTCCAGGTTTAAGGGATTCTTCCTTCAGCTAAAATACACATGTGGAACCCAGAGTATGATCAACCGTGTGATCGGGAGACGTGTTCAAATATGTCTCATTTCTCGTCACCTGGTACTCGGGTGCAACATTCCAGATGCTTTACTAACACTCTCCCGACTTGGAGAGTCAGTGCCTTTAACCTCCTGTTTGGCCCAGTTTGGAAATTCCGCGGAAGATGTACTGGAATAGGGAGAACCAATGAGAGACTAGCTGGAGGTGTCTGGACGGGCAAATTTAACTCTCATTTCCCACCAGGAAGAGGAATTATCCAAACGCTCAGCGTGCCATGCCGGAACCAGATTAGGGCCTGAAGCAATCCTGCGGTGCTGCGGCCAGCTCACAAGAAAGCGAGTTGAACAAAGGAGCTCAGGGGCACTGTAATTCACAAACCTGCAGATTTATAAATGACAGTTATCGTCCAAAAATATACTAAAGTAAGGCTGCCAACAGGACTTGAAAGCAGGGCAGAATTGCAGGAAACCGATTTCAGGAGGCAGACTGGAATTGCATTTAAAGCATAGGAAATGAGGCAGAACGTCCACAATGATGCACTTGGCCAAAAAGGGCGTATGCGTTTTTTCCTGAATATATTCAGGAAAAAAAGCATATGCACTTTTTGGCCAACCAAGCAAGCTTGCAAAGGAAATCTGCACTACAATGAAGTCTCATTTCCCCCCAGTCAAATGGGCCATCTGAAAAAAGTGTAAAATCCAGAAAGGCAGGACAGGCCATGGAAAACTGGGAGCCTTGTTATGCTGATGGGCGGGATGTAAATTTCCAACAGTCACTCCGGATAATTGTATGGTGTTTCCTGAAACATCTAGAAAACAAAGCAACAGAGCCTAGGGCACTTCCACTTATGGTCCTATAGCTTAGGGAAATTAAAATCAAAAAGACACAGCCACCCCAAAGTTTGGGACGGCTCTGTTTACAAGAACCTCCTATACGGTACAAGTTCAATTTCGCAGAAATTGAAGAATGGATAAAGAAGTTGTGGTACTTACGTACAATGCAATATCACTCAGCAATGAAATCTATGTCATCAGGCCCGTAGCAGCATAATGAGTGGATTCAGGTATGATGATTCTAACTGAAATAAGTCACACAGAAAAAGAAACATCATAAGATATCACTAATACACGGAATGTAAACCTGGATACACAGGAACTGGATTACAAAACACAACAGGGTCTAAAATTTAGAAAACCAACTTATGCTTGCTTAAGGGGAAAGGTGAGTTGGGGTGCTGCATAAAGCCAGAGATTGACATGAGCACAGATAAAGTTCCTTGAGCCAAATATGTAACAGACAAGAGCTACTCCTTGCTCAACGAAATGGACTCAACACCCCATATTAAACGCCTAATAATGTACCTGACTAGTAAGTATCTTAAAACCTATGGATTGCTATGTCTCCGTAAGAGAATCAAGCATGAGAACAGGGGCATAAACGCAGCAGTGATAGGATTGGAGAGGTTCGGTGAGCAAATGAAGACCCTTTGAAGTCATATTGCATGGTACCCATTCCACGGGTCTCAACTCTCCAGGTTTAAGGGATTCTTCCTTCAGCTAAAACATGCATTTGCAACCCAGACTATGATCAACCGTGTGATCATGAGTCATGTTCAAATATGTCTCAGTTTTCATCCCCTGGTACTCGGGTGAAACATTCCAGACGCTTTACTAACACTCTCCCGACTTGGAGAGTCAGTGCCTTTAACCTCCTGTTTGCACCAGTTTGCAATTTCTGCGGAAGATGAACAGCAATAGGGAGAACCAATGAGAGACTAGCTGGAGGTGTCTGGACGGGCAAATTTAACTCTCATTTCCCACCAGGAAGAGGAATTAACCAAAGGCACAGCATGCCGTGCCGGAACCAGATTAGGGCCCGAAGCAATCCTGCGGTGTTGCGGCCAGCTCACAAGAAAGCGAGTTGAAGAAAGGAGCTCAGGGGCACTGTAATTCACAAACCTACAGAGTTATAAATGACAGCTATCGTCCAAAAATATACTGAAGTAAGGCTGCCAAGAGGTCTTGAAAGCGGGGCAGAATTGCAGGAAACCGATTTCAGGAGGTAGACTGGAATTGCATTTAAAGCATAGGAAAAGAGGCAGAATGTCGACAATGATGCACTTGGCCAAAAAGGGCATATGCGTTTTTTCCTGAATATATTCAGGAAAAAACGCATACGCACTTTTTGGCCAACCAAGCAAGCTTGCAAAGGAAATCTGCACTACATTGAAGTCTCACATCCCCCCTGGTCAAAAGGACCATCTGAAAAAAGTGTAAAATCCAGAAAGGCAGGAAAGGCAATGGAGAACTGGAAGCCTTGCTATGCTGATGGGCGGGATGTAAATTGCCAACAGCCACTCGGGAGAAGTGTATGGTGTTTCCTGAAACATCTAAAAAACTGAGGAACAGAGCCTAGGGCACTTCCACTTATGGTCCTATAGCTTAGGGAAATTAAAATCAAAAAGACACAGCCACCCCAAAGTTTGGGACAGCTCTGTTTACAAGAACCTCGTTTACGGTACAAGTTCAATATCGCAGAAAGCGAAAAATGGATAAAAAAGTTGTGGTACTTACGGACAATGCAATATCACTCAGCAATGAAATCTATGTCATCATGCCCGTAGCAGCATAATGAGTGGATTCAGGTATGATGATTCTAACTGAAATAAGTCACACAGAAAATGAAACGTCATAAGATATCACTAATACACGGAATGTAAACTTGGCTACACAGGCACTGAATTACAAAACAGAACAGGGTCTCAAATTTAGAAAACCAACTTATGCTTGCTTAAGGGGAAAGGTGAGTTGGGGTGCTGCATAAAACCAGAGATTGAAATGAGCACAGATAAAGTTCCTTAAGCCAATTATGTAATAGACAAGAGCTACTCCTTGCTCAACGAAATGGACTCAACACCCCATATTAAACGCCTAAGAATGTACCTGACTAGTAAGTATCTTAAAACCTATGGATTGCTATGTCTCCGAAAGAGAATCAAGCGTGTGTACAGGGGCATAAAAGCAGCAGTGATAGGATTGGAGAGGTTTGGTGAGCAAATGAAGACCCTTTGAAGTCACACTGCATGGTACCCATTCCACGGGTCTCAACTCTCCAGGTTTAAGGGATTCTTCCTTCAGCTAAAACATGCATGTGGATCCCAGAGTATGATCAACCGTGTGAGTGGGAAACGTTTTCAAATATGTCTCAGTTCTCGTACCCTGGTACTCGGGTGCAACATTCCAGACGCTTTATTAACACTCTCCCGACTTGGAGAGTCAGTGCCTTTAACCTCCTGTATGGCCCAGTTTGCAATTTCTGCGGAAGATCAACAGGAATAGGGAGAACCAATAAGAGACTAGCTGGAGGTGTCTGGACGGGCGAAATTAACTCTCATTTCCCACCAGGAAGAGGAATTAACCAAAGGCTCAGCATACCGTGCCGGAACCAGATTACGGCCTGAAGCAATCCTGTGGTGTTGCGGCCAGCTCACAAGAAAGCGAGTTGAAGAAAGGAGCTCAGGGGCACTGTAATTTACAAACCTGCAGAGTTATAAATGACAGTTATCGTCCAAAAATATACTGAAGTAAGGCTGCCAAGAGGACTTGAACGCGGGGCAGAATTGCAGGAAACCGATTTCAGGAGGTAGACTGGAATTGCATTTAAAGCATAGGAAAAGAGGCAGAACGTCCACAATGATGCACTTGGCCAAAAAGGGCGTATGCGTTTTTTCCTGAATATATTCAGGACAAAACACATATGCCCTTTTTGGCCAACCAAGCAAGCTTGCAAAGGAAATCTGCACTACAATGAAGTCTCACTTCCCCACGGTCAAAAGGGCCATCTGAAAAAAGTGTAAAATCCAGAAAGGCAGGACAGGCCATGGAGATCTGGGAGCCTTGTTATGCTGATGGGCGGGATGTAAATTGCCAACAGCCACTCGGGAGAAGTGTATGGTGTTTCCTGAAACATATAAAAAACTGAGGAACAGAGCCTAGGGCACTTCCACTTATGGTCCTATAGCTTAGGGAAATTAAAATCAAAAAGACACAGCCACCCCAAAGTTTGGGACAGCTCTGTTTACAAGAACCTCGTTTACGGTACAAGTTCAATATCGCAGAAAGCGAAAAATGGATAAAAAAGTTGTGGTACTTACGTACAATGCAATATCACTCAGCAGTGAAATCTATGTCATCATGCCCGTAGCAGCATAATGAGTGGATTCAGGTATGATGATTCTAACTGAAATAAGTCACACAGAAAAAGAAACGTCATAAGATATCACTAATACACGGAATGTAAACTTGGCTACACAGGCACTGAATTACAAAACAGAACAGGGTCTCAAATTTAGAAAACCAACTTATGCTTGCTTAAGGGGAAAGGTGAGTTGGGGTGCTGCATAAAACCAGAGATTCTAATGAGCACAGATAAAGTTCCTTAAGCCAAATATGTAATAGAGAAGAGCTACTGCTTGCTCAACGAAATGGACTCAACACCTCATATTAAACGCCTAAGAATGTAACTGACTAGTAAGTATCTTAAAAGCTATGGATTGCTATGTCTCCGAAAGAGAATCAAGCGTGTGTACAGGGGCATAAACGCAGCAGTGATAGGATTGGAGAGGTTTGGTGAGCAAACGAAGACCCTTTGAAGTCACATTGCATGGTACCCAATCCACGGGTCTCAACTCTCCAGGTTTAAGGGATTCTTCCTTCAGCTAAAACATGCATGTGGATCCCAGAGTATGATCAACCGTGTGAGTGGGAGACGTTTTCAAATATGTCTCAGTTCTCGTACCCTGGTACTCGGGTGCAACATTCCAGACGCTTTATTAACACTCTCCCGACTTGGAGAGTCAGTGCCTTTAACCTCCTGTATGGCCCAGTTTGCAATTTCTGCGGAAGATGAACAGGAATAGGGAGAACCAATGAGAGACTAGCTGGAGGTGTCTGGACGGGCGAATTTAACTCTCATTTCCCACCAGGAAGAGGAATTAACCAAAGGCTCAGCGTGCCGTGCCGGAACCAGATTAGGGCCTGAAGCAATCCTGCGGTGTTGCGACCAGCTCACAAGAAAGCGAGTTGAAGAAAGGAGCTCAGGGGCACTGTAATTCACAAACCTGCAGAGTTATAAATGACAGCTATCGTCCAAAAATATACTGAAGTAAGGCTGCCAAGAGGACTTGAAAGCGGGGCACAACTGCAGGAAACCGATTTCAGGAGGTAGAGTGGAATTGCATTTAAAGCATAGGAAAAGAGGCAGAACGTCCACAATGATGCACTTGGCCAAAAAGGGCATATGCGTTTTGTCCTGAATATATTCAGGACAAAACACATACGCCCTTTTTGGCAAACCAAGCAAGCTTGCAAAGGAAATCTGCACTACAATGAAGTCTCACTTCCCCACGGTCAAAAGGGCCATCTGAAAAAAGTGTAAAATCCAGAAAGGCAGGACAGGCCATGGAGAACTGGGAGCCTTGTTATGCTGATGGGCGGGATGTAAATTGCCAACAGCCACTCGGGAGAAGTGTATGGTGTTTCCTGAAACATCTAAAAAACTGAGGAACAGAGCCAAGGGCACTTCCACTTATGGTCCTATAGCTTAGGGAAATTAAAATCAAAAAGACACAGCCACCCCAAAGTTTGGGACAGCTCTGTTTACAAGAACCTCGTTTACGGTACAAGTTCAATATCGCAGAAAGCGAAAAATGGATAAAAAAGTTGTGGTACTTACGTACAATGCAATATCACTCAGCAATGAAATCTATGTCATCATGCCCGTAGCAGCATAATGAGTGGATTCAGGTATGATGATTCTAACTGAAATAAGTCACACAGAAAAAGAAACGTCATAAGATATCACTAATAAACGGAATGTAAACTTGGCTACTCAGGCACTGAATTACAAAACAGAACAGGGTCTCAAATTTAGAAAACCATCTTATGCTTGCTTAAGGGGAAAGGTGAGTAGGGGTGCTGCATAAAACCAGAGATTGAAATGAGCACAGATAAAGTTCCTTACGCCAAATATGTAATAGACAAGAGCTACTCCTTGCTCAACGAGATGGACCCAACACCCCATATTAAACGCCTAAGTATGTACCTGACTAGTAAGTATCTTAAAACCTATGGATTGCTATGTCTCTGAAAGAGAATCAAGCGTGTGTACAGGGGCATAAACGCAGCAGTGATAGGATTGGAGAGGTTTGGTGAGCAAATGAAGACCCTTTGAAGTCACATTGCATGGTACCCATTCCACGGGTCTCAACTCTCCAGGTTTAAGGGATTCTTCCTTCAGCTAAAACATGCATGTGGATCCCAGAGTATGATCAACCGTGTGAGTGGGAGACGTTTTCAAATATGTCTCAGTTCTCGTACCCTGGTACTCGGGTGCAACATTCCAGACGCTTTATTAACACTCTCCCGACTTGGAGAGTCAGTGCCTTTAACCTACTGTATGGCCCAGTTTGCAATTTCTGCGGAAGATGAACAGGAATAGGGAGAACCAATGAGAGACTAGCTGCAGGTGTCTGGACGGGCGAAATTAACTCTCATTTCCCACCAGGAAGAGGAATTAACCAAAGGCTCAGCATACCGTGCCGGAACCAGATTAGGGCCTGAAGCAATCCTGCGGTGTTGCGGCCAGCTCACAAGAAAGCGAGTTGAAGAAAGGAGCTCAGGGGCACTGTAATTCACAAACCTGCAGAGTTATAAATGACAGCTATTGTCCAAAAATATACTGAAGTAAGGCTGCCAAGAGGACTTGAAAGCGGGGCAGAATTGCAGGAAACCGATTTCAGGAGGTAGACTGGAATTGCATTTAAAGCATAGGAAAAGAGGCAGAACGTCCACAATGATGCACTTGGCCAAAAAGGGCGTATGCGTTTTTTCCTGAATATATTCAGGACAAAACACATATGCCCTTTTTGGCCAACCAAGCAAGCTTGCAAAGGAAATCTGCACTACAATGAAGTCTCACTTCCCCACGGTCCAAAGGGCCATCTGAAAAAAGTGTAAAATCCAGAAAGGCAGGACAGGCCATGGAGAACTGGGAGCCTTGTTATGCTGATGGGCGGGATGTAAATTCCAAACAGCCACTCAGGAGAAGTGTATGGTGTTTCCTGAAACATCTAAAAAACTGAGGAACAGAGCCTAGGGCAATTCCACTTATGGTACTATAGCTTAGGGAAATTAAAATCAAAAAGACACAGCCACCCCAAAGTTTGGGACAGCTCTGTTTACAAGAACCTCGTTTACGGTACAAGTTCAATATCGCAGAAAGCGAAAAATGGATAAAAAAGTTGTGGTACTTACGTACAATGCAATATCACTCAGCAATGAAATCTATGTCATCATGCCCGTAGCAGCATAATGAGTGGATTCAGGTATGATGATTCTAACTGAAATAAGTCACACAGGAAAAGAAACGTCATAAGATATCACTAATACACGGAATGTAAACTTGGCTACACAGGCACTGAATTACAAAACAGAACAGGGTCTCAAATTTAGAAAACCAACTTATGCTTGCTTAAGGGGAAAGGTGAGTTGGGGTGCTGCATAAAACCAGAGATTGAAATGAGCACAGATAAAGTTCCTTAAGCCAAATATGGAATAGACAAGAGCTACTCCTTGCTCAACGAAATGGTCTCAACACCCCATATTAAACGCCTAAGAATGTACCTGACTAGTAAGTATCTTAAAACCTATGGATCGCTATGTCTCCGAAAGAGAATCAAGCGTGTGTACAGGGGCATAAACGCAGCAGTGATAGGATTGGAGAGGTTCGGTGAGCAAATGAAGACCCTTTGAAGTCACATTGCATGGTACCCATTCCACGGGTCTCAACTCTCCAGGTTTAAGGGATTCTTCCTTCAGCAAAAATATGCATGTGGAACCCAAAGTATGATCAACCATGTGATCACGAGACGTGTTCAAATATGTCTCAGTTCTCGTACCCTGGTACTTGGGTGCAACATTCCAAACGCTTTATTAACACTCTCCTGACTTGGAGTGTCAGTGCCTTTAACCTCCTGTTTGGCCCAGTTTGCAATTTCTGCGGAAGATGAACAGGAATAGGGAGAACCAATGAGAGACTAGCTGGAGGTGTCTGGACGGGCGAATTTAACTCTCATTTCCCACCAGGAAGAGGAGTTAACCAAAGGCTCAGCATACCATGCCGGAACCTGATTAGGGCCTGAAGCAATCCTGCGGTGTTGCGGCCAGCTCACAAGAAAGCGAGTTGAAGAAAGGAGCTCAGGGGCACTGTAATTCACAAACCTGCAGAGTTATAAATGACAGTTATTGTCCTAAAATATACTGAAGTAAGGCTGCCAAGAGGACTTGAAAGCGGGGCAGAATTGCAGGAAACCGATTTCAGGAGGTAGACTGGAATTGCATTTAAAGCATAGGAAAAGAGGCAGAACGTCCACAATGATGCACTGGCCAAAAAGGGCGTATGCGTTTTTTCCTGAATATATTCAGGACAAAACACATATGCCCTTTTTGGCCAACCAAGCAAGCTTGCAAAGGAAATCTGCACTACAATGAAGTCTCACTTCCCCACGGTCAAAAGGGCCATCTGAAAAAAGTGTAAAATCCAGAAAGGCAGGACAGGCCATGGAGAACTGGGAGCCTTGTTATGCTGATGGGCGGGATGTAAACTGCCAACAGCCACTCGGGAGAAGTGTATGGTGTTTCCTGAAACATCTAAAAAACTGAGGAACAGAGCCTAGGGCACTTCCACTTATGGTCCTATAGCTTAGGGAAATTAAAATCAAAAAGACACAGCCACCCCAAAGTTTGGGACAGCTCTGTTTACAAGAACCTCAGTCACGGTACAAGTTCAATATCGCAGAAAGCGAAAAATGGATAAAGAAGTTGTGGTATTTACGTACAATGCAATATCAATCAGCAATGAAATCTATGTCATCAGGCCTGTAAAGCATAGAGTGGATTCAGGTATGATGATTCTAACTGAAATAAGTCACACAGAAAAAGAAACGTCATAAGCTATCACTAATACACGGAATGTAAACTTGGCTACACAGGCACTGAATTACAAAACAGAACAGGGTCTCAAATTTAGAAAACCAACTTATGCTTGCTTAAGGGGAAAGTTGAGTTGGGGTGCTGCATAAAACCAGAGATTGAAATGAGCACAGATAAAGTTCCTTAAGCCAAATATGTAATAGACAAGAGCTACTCCTTGCTCAACGAAATGGACTCAACACCCCATATTAAACGCCTAAGAATGTACCTGACTAGTAAGTATCTTAAAACCTATGGATTGCTATGTCTCCGAAACAGAACCAAGCGTGTGTACAGGGGCATAAACGCAGCAGTGATAGGATTGGAGAAGTTCGGTGAGCAAATGAAGACCCTTTGAAGTCACATTGCATGGTACCCATTCCACGGGTCTCAACTCTCCAGGTTTAAGGGATTTTTCCTTCAGCTAAAACATGCATGTGGAACCCAGAGTATGATCAACCATGTGATCGGGAGACGTGTTCAAATATGTCTCAGTTCTCGTACCCTGGTACTCGGGTGCAACATTCCAAACGCTTTATTAACACTCTCCCAACTTGGAGAGACAGTGCCTTTAACCTCCTGTTTGGCCCAGTTTGTAATTTCTGCGGAAGATGAACAGGAATAGGGAGAACCAATGAGAGACTAGCTGGAGGTGTCTGGACAGGCAAATTTAACTCTCATTTCCCACCAGGAAGAGGAATTAAGCAAAGGCTCAGCGTGCCGTGCCGGAACCAGATTAGGGCCTGAAGCAATCCTGCGGTGTTGCGGCCAGCTCACAAGAAAACGAGTTGAAGAAAGGAGCTCAGGGGCACTGTAATTCACAAACCTGCAGAGTTATAAATGACAGCTATCGTCCAAAAATATACTGAAGTAAGGCTGCCAAGAAGACTTGAAAGCGGTGCAGAATTGCAGGAAACCGATTTCAGGAGGTAGACTGGAATTGCATTTAAAGCATAGGAAAAGAGGCAGAACGTCCACAATGATACACTTGGCCAATAAGGGCGTATGCGTTTTTTCCTGAATATGTTCAGAACAAAACGCATATGCCCTTTTTGGCCAACCAAGCAACCTTGCAAAGGAAATCTGCACTACAATGAAGTCTCACTTCCCCCCGGACAAAGGGCCATCTGAAAAAAGTGTAAAATCCAGAAAGGCAGGACAGGCCATGGAGAACTGGGAGCCTTGTTTTGCTGATGGGCGGGATTTAAATTGCCAACAGCCACAGGGGAGAAGTGTATGGTGTTTCCTGAAACATCTAAAAAACTGAGGAACAGAGCCTAGGGCACTTCCACTTATGGTCCTATAGCTTAGGGAAATTAAAATCAAAAAGACACAGCCACCCCAAAGTTTGGGACAGCTCTGTTTACAAGAACCTCAGTCACGGTACAAGTTCAATATCACAGAAAGTGAAAAATGGATAAAGAAGTTGTGGTACTTACGTACAATGCAATATCACTCAGCAATGAAATCTATGTCATCAGGCCCATAGCAACATAATGAGTGGATTCAGGTATGATGATTCTAACTGAAATAAGTCACACAGAAAAAGAAACATCATAAGATATCACTAATACACGGAATGTAAACTTGGATACACAGGAACTGGATTACAAAACAGAACAGGGTCTCAAATTTAGAAAACCAACTTATGCTTGCTTAAGGGGAAAGATGAGTTGGGGTGCTGCATAAAACCAAAGATTGAAATGAGCACAGATAAAGTTCCTTAAGCCAAATATGTAACAGACAAGGGCTACTCCTTGCTCAACGAAATGGACTCAACACCCCATATTAAACGCCTAAGAATGTACCTGACTAGTAAGTATCTTAAAACCTATGGATTGCTATGTCTCCGAAAGAGAATCAAGCGTGTGTACAGGGGCAAAAACGCAGCTGTGATAGGGTTGGAGAGGTTCGGTGAGCAAATGAAGACCCTTTGAAGTCATATTGCATGGTACCCATTCCACGGGTCTCAACTCTCCAGGTTTAAGGGATTCTTCCTTCAGCTAAAACATGCATGTGGAACCCAGAGTATGATCAACCATGTGATCGGGAGACGTGTTCAAATATGTCTCAGTTTTCATGCCCTGGTACTCGGGTGCAACATTCCAGACGCTTTATTAACACTCTCCCGACTTCAGAGTCAGTGCCTTTAACCTCCTGTTTGCCCCAGTTTGCAATTTCTGCGGAAGATGAACAGGAATAGGGAGAACCAATGAGAGACTAGCTGGAGGTGTCTGGACGGGCAAATTTAACTCTCATTTCCCACCAGGAAGAGGAATTAACCAAAAGCTCAGCATGCCGTGCCGGAACAAGATTAGGGCCCGAAGCAATCCTGCGGTGTTGCGGCCAGCTCACAAGAAAGCGAGTTGAAGAAAGGAGCTCAGGATCACTGTAATTCACAAACCTGCAGAGTTATAAATGACAGCTATCGTCCAAAAATATACTGAAGTAAGGCTGCCAAGAGGACTTGAAAGCAGGGAAGAATTGCAGGAAACCGATTTCAGGAAGTAGACTGGAATTGCATTTAAAGCATAGGAAAAGAGGCAGAACGTCGACAATGATGCACTTGGCCAAAAAGGGCGTATGCGTTTTTTCCTGAATATATTCAGGTAAAAACGCATACGCACATTTTGGTCAACCAAGCAAGCTTGCAAAGGAAATCTCCACTACATTGAAGTCTCACTTCCCCCCTGGTCAAAAGGACCATCTGAAAAAAGTGTAAAATCAGAAAGGCAGGAAAGGCAATGGAGAACTAGGAGCCTTGCTACGCTGACGGGCGGGATGTAAATTGCCAACAGCCACTCGGGAGAAGTGTATGGTGTTTCCTGAAACATATAAAAAACAAAGCAACAGAGCCTAGGGCACTTCCACTTATGGTCCTATAGCTTAGGGAAATTAAAATCAAAAAGACACAGCCAACCCAAAGTTTGGGACAGCTCTGCTTACAAGAACCTCGTTTATGGTACAAGTTCAATATCACAGAAAGTGAAAAATGGATAAAGAAGTTGTGGTACTTACATACAATGCAATATCACTCAGCAATGAAATCTATGTCATCAGGCCTGTAGCAGAAAATGACTGCATTCAGGTATGATGATTCTAACTGAAATAAGTCACACAGAAAAAGAAACATCATAAGATTTCACTAATACACGGAATGTAAACTTGGCTACACAGGAACTGGATTACAAAACACAACAGGGTCTCAAATTTAGAAAACCAACTTATGCTTGCTTAAGGGGAAAGGTGAGTTGGGGTGCTGCATAAAACCAGAGATTGAAATGAGCACAGATAAAGTTCCTTAAGCCAAATATGTAATAGACAAGAGCTACTCTTTGCTCAACGAAATGGACTCAACACCCCATATTAAACGCCTAAGAATGTACCTGACTAGTAAGTATCTTAAAACCTATGGATTGCTATGTCTCCGAAACAGAACCAAGCGTGTGTACAGGGGCATAAACGCAGCAGTGATAGGATTGCAGAGGTTCGGTGAGCAAATGAAAACCCTTTGAAGTCACATTGCATGGTACCCATTCCACGGGTCTCAACTCTCCAGGTTTAAGGGATTTTTCCTTAAGCTAAAACATGCATGTGGAACACAGAGTATGATCAACCATGTGATCAGGAGACGTGTTCAAATATGTCTCAGTTCTCGTACCCTGGTACTCGGGTGCAACATTCCAAACGCTTTATTAACACTCTCCCAACTTGGAGAGACAGTGCCTTTAACCTCCTGTTTGGCCCAGTTTGCAATTTCTGCGGAAGATGAACAGCAATAGGGAGAACCAATGAGAGACTAGCTGGAGGTGTCTGGACGGGCAAATTTAACTCTCATTTCCCACCAGGAAGAGGAATTAACCAAAGGCTCATCGTGCCGTGCCGGAACCAGATTAGGGCCTGAAGCAATCCTGCGGTGTTGCGGCCAGCTCACAAGAAAGCGAGTTGAAGAAAGGAGCTCAGGGGCACTGTAATTCACAAACCTGCAGAGTTATAAATGACAGCTATCGTCCAAAAATCTACTGAAGTAAGGCTGCCAAGAGGGCTGGAAACTGGGGCAGAATTGCAGGAAACCGATTTCAGGTGGTAGACTTGATTTGCATTTAAAGCATAGGAAAAGAGGCAGAACGTCCACAATGATGCACTTGCCAAAAAGGGCGTATGCTTTTTTTCCTGAATATATTCAGGAAAAAAAGCATACGCCCTTTTAGGCCAACAAAGCAAGCTTGCAAAGGAAATCTGCACTACAATGAAGTCTCACTTCCCCCTGCTCAAAAGGGCCATCTGAAAAAAGTGTAAAATCCAGAAAGGCAGGACAGGCTATGGAGAACTAGGAGCCTTGTTATGCTGATGGGCGGGATGTAAATTGCCAAAAGCCACTGGGGAGAAGTGTATGGTGTTTCCTGAAACATCTAAAAAACAAAGCAACAGAGCCTAGGGCACTTCCACTTATGGTCCTATAGCTTAGGGAAATTAAAATCAAAAAGACACAGCCACCCCAAAGTTTGGGACGGCTCTGTTTACAAGAACCTCGTTTATGGTACAAGTTCAATATAGCAGAAAGTGAAAAATGGATAAAGAAGTTGTGGTACTTACGTACAATGCAATATCACTCAGCAATGACATCTATGTCATTAGGCCCGTAGCAGCATAATGAGTGGATTCAGGTATGATTATTCTAACTGAAATAAGTCACACAGAAAAAGAAACATCATAAGATATCACTAATACACGGAATGTAAACTTGGCTACACAGGAACTGGATTACAAAAGAGAACAGGGTCTCAAATTTAGAAAAGCAACTTATGCTTGCTTAAGGGGAAAGGTGAGTTGGGGTGCTGCATAAAACCAGAGATTGAAATGAACACAGATAAAGTTCCTTAAGCCAAATATGTAATAGACAAGAGCTACTCCTTGCTCAATGAAATGGACTCAACACCCCATATTAAACGCCTAAGAATGTACCTGACTAGAAAGTATCTTAAAACCTATGGATTGCTATGCCTCCGAAAGAGAATCAAGCGTGTGTACAGGGGCATAAACGCAGCAGTGATAGGATTGGAGAGGTTCGGTGAGCAAATGAAGACCCTTTGAAGTCATATTGCATGGTACCCATTCCACGGGTCTCAACTCTCCAGGTTTAAGGGATTCTTCCTTCAGCTAAAACATGCATGTGGAACCCAGAGTACGATCAACCGTGTGATTGGGAGATGTGTTCAAATATGTCTCAGTTTTACTCCCCTGGTACTCGGGTGCAACATTCCAGATGCTTTACTAACACTCTCCCGACTTGGAGAGTCAGTGCCTTTAACCTCCTGTTTGGCCCTGTTTGCAATTTCTGCGGAAGATGAACAGGAATAGGGAAAACCAATGAGAGACTAGCTGGAGGTGTCTGGACGGGCAAATTTAACTGTCATTTCCCACCAGGAAGAGGAATTAACCAAAGGCTCAGCGTGCAATGCCGGACCAGATTAGGGCCTGAAGCAATCCTGCGGTGTTGCGGCCAGCTCACAAGAAAGCGAGTTGAAGAAAGGAGCTCAGGGGCACTGTAATTCACAAACCTGCAGAGTTATAAATGACAGCTATCGTCCAAAAATATACTGATGTAAGGCTGCCAAGAGGTCTTGAATGTGGGGCAGAATTTCAGGAAACCGATTTCAGGAGGTAGACGAATTGCATTTAAAGCATAGGAAAAGAGGCAGAACGTCGACAATGATGCACTTGGCCAAAAAGGGCGTATGCGTTTTTTCCTGAATATATTCAGGAAAAAACGCATACGCACTTTTTGGCCAAGCAAGGAAGCTTGCAAAGGAAATCTGCACTACAATGAAGTCTCACTTCCCCCCGGTCAAAAGGGCCATCTGAAAAAAGTGTAAAATCCAGAAAGGCAGGACAGGCCATGGAGAACTTGGAGCCTTGTTATGCTTATGGGCGGGATATAAATTGCCAACAGCCACTGGGGAGAAGTGTATGGTGTTTCCTGAAACATCTGAAAAACAAAGCAACAGAGTCTAGGGCACTTCCACATATGGTCCTATACCTTAGGGAAATTAAAATAAAAAAGACACAACCACCCCAAAGTTTGGGACGGCTCTGCTTAAAAGAACCTCGTTTACGGTACAAGTTCAATATCGCAGAAAGTGAAAAATGGATAAAGAAGTTGTGGTACTTACGTACAATGCAATATCACTCAGCAATGAAATCTATGTCATTAGGCCCGTAGCAGCATAATGAGTGGATTCAGGTATGATGATTCTAACTGAAATAAGTCACACAGAAAAACGAACATCATAAGATATCACTAATACACGGAATGTAAACTTGGCTACACAGGAACTGGATTAGAAAACAGAACAGTGTCTCAAATTTAGAAAACCAACTTATGCTTGCTTAAGGGGAAAGGTGAGTTGGGGTGCTGCATAAAACCAGAGATTGAAATGAGCACAGATAAAGTTCCTTAAGCCAAATATGTAATAGACAAGAGCTACTCCTTGCTCAATGAAATGGACTCAACACCCCATATTAAACGCCTAAGAATGTACCTGACTAGTAAGTATCTTAAAACCTATGGATTGCTATGTCTCCGAAACAGAACCAAGCGTGTGTACAGGGAAATAAACGCAGCAGTGATAGGATTGGAGAGGTTCGGTGAGCAAATGAAGACCCTTAGAAGTCATATTGCATGGTACCCATTCCACGGGTCTCAACTCTCCAGGTTAAAGGGATTCTTCCTTCAGCTAAAACATGCATGTGGAGCCCAGAGTATGATCAACCGTGTGATCGGGAGACGTGTTCCAATATGTCTCAGTTCTAGTCCCCTGGTACTCGGGTGCAACATTCCAGACGCTTAACTAACACTCTCCCGACTTGGAGAGTCAGTGCCTTTAACCTCCTGTTTGGCCCAGTTTGCAATTTCGGCAGAAGATGAACAGGAATAGGGAGAACCAATGAGAGACTAGCTGGAGGTGTCTGGACGGGCAAATTTAACTCTCATTTCCCACCAGGAAGAGGAATTAACCAAAGGCTCAGCGTGCCGTGCCGGAACCAGATTAGGGCCTGAAGCAATCCTGCAGTGTTGCGGCCAGCTCACAAGAAAGCGAGTTGAAGAAAGGAGCTCAGGGGCACTGTAATTCACAAACCTGCAGAGTTATAAATGACAGCTCTCGTCCAAAAATATACTGAAGTAAGGCTGCCAAGAGGGCTTGAAAGCGGGGCAGAATTGCAGGAAACCGATTTCAGGAGGTAGACTGGAATTGCATTTAAAGCATAGGAAAAGAGGCAGAACGTCGACAATGATGCACTTGGCCACAAAGGACGTATGCGTTTTTTCCTGAATATATTCAGGATAAAACGCATACGCACTTTTAGGCAAACCAAGCAAGCTTGCAAAGGAAATCTGCACTACAATGAAGTCTCACTTCCCCCCGGTCAAAAGGGCCATCTGAAAAAAGTGTAAAATCCAAAAAGGCAGGACAGGCTATGGAGAACTGGGAGCCTTGTTATGCTGATGGGCGGGATGTATATTGCCAACAGCCACTCTGGAGAAGTGTATGGTGTTTCCTGAAACATCTAAAAAACAAAGCAACAGAGCCTAGGGCACTTCCACTTATGGCCCTATAGCTTAGGGAAATTAAAATCAAAAAGACACAGCCACCCCAAACTTTGGGACAGCTCTGTTTACAAGAAACTCGTTTACGGGACTAGTTCAATATCGCAGAAAGTGAAAAATGGATAAAGAAGTTGTGCTACTTATGTACAATGCAATATCACTCAGCAATGATATTTATGTCATCAGGCCCGTAGCAGCACAATGAGTGGATTCAGGTATGATGATTCTAACTGAAATAAGTCACACAGAAAAAGAAACATCATAAGATAACACTAATACACGGAATGTAAACTTGGCTACACAGGAACTGGATTACAAAAGAGAACAGGGTCTCAAATTTAGAAAACCAACTTATGCTTGCTTAAGGGGAAAGGTGAGTTGGTGTGCTGCATAAAACCAGAGATTAAAATGAGCACAGATAAAGTTCCTTAAGCCAAATATGTAATAGACAAGAGCTACTCCTTGCTCAACGAAATGGACTCAACACCCCATATTAAACGCCTAAGAATGTAGCTGACTAGAAAGTATCTTAAAACCTATGGATTGCTATGCCTCTCAGAGAAACAAGCGTGTGTACAGGGCCATAAACGCAGCAGTGATAGGATTGGAGAGGTTTGGTGAGCAAATGAAGACCCTTTGAAGTCATATTGCATGGTAACCATTCCAAGGGTCTCAACTCTCCACGTTTAAGGGATTCTTCCTTCAGCTAAAGCATGCATGTGGAACCCAGAGTATGATCAACCGTGTGATCGGGAGACGTGTTCCAATATGTCTCAGTTCTCGTCCCCTGGTACTCGGGTGCAACATTCCAGACGCTTTACTAACACTCTCCCGACTTGGAGAGTCAGTGCCTTTAACCTCCTGTTTGGCCCAGTTTGCAATTTCTGCGGAAGATGAACAGGAATAGGGAGAACCAATGAGAGACTAGCTGGAGGTGTCTGCACGGGCAAATTTAACTCTCATTTGCCACCAGGAAGAGGAATTAATCAAAGGCTCAGCGGCCCGTGCCAGAACAAGATTAGGGCCTGAAGCAATCCTGCGGTGTTGCGGCCAGCTCACAAGAAAGCGAGTTGAAGAAAGGAGCTCAGGGGCACTGTAATTCACAAACCTGCAGAGTTATAAATGACAGCTATCGTCCAAAAATATACTGAAGTAAGGCTGCCAAGAGGACTTGAAAGCGGGGCAGAATTGCAGGAAACCGATTTCAGGAGGTAGACTGGAATTGCATTTAAAGCATAGGAAAAGAGGCAGAATGTCGACAATGATGCACTTGGCCAAAAAGGGCGTATGCGTTTTTTCCTGAATATATTCAGGACAAAACACATATGCCCTTTTTGGCCAACCAAGCAAGCTTGCAAAGGAAATCTGCACTACAATGAAGTCTCACTTCCCCCCGGTCAAAAGGGCCATCTGAATAAAGTGTAAAATCCAGAAAGGCAGGACAGGCCATGGAGAACTGGGAGCCTTGTTATGCTGATGGGTGGGATGTAAATTGCCAACAGCCACTCGAGAGAAGTGTATGGTGCTTCCTGAAACATCTAAAAAACAGAGGAACAGAGCCTATGGCACTTCCATTATGGTCCTATAGCTTAGGGAAATTAAAATCAAAAAGACACAGCCACCCCAAAGTTTGGGATGGCTCTGTTTACAAGAACCTCGTTTACTGTACAAGTTCAATATCGCAGAAAGCAAAAAATGGATAAAGAAGTTGTGGTACTTATGTACAATGCAATATCACTCAGCAATGAAATCTATGTCATCAGGCCCGTAGCAGCATAGGGAGGATTCAGGTATGATGATTCTAACTGAAATAAGTCACACAGAAAAAGAAACATCATAAGATATCACTAATACATGGAATGTAAACTTGGCTACACAAGAACTGAATTACAAAACAGAACAGGGTCTCAAATTTAGAAAAACAACTTATGCTTGCTTAAGGGGAAAGGTGAGTTGGGGTGCTGCATAAAACCAGAGATTGAAATGAGCACAGATAAAGTTCCTTAAGCCAAATATGTAATAGACAAGAGCTACTCCTTGCTCAACGAAATGGACTCAAAACCCCATATTAGACGCCTAAATATGTACCTGACTAGTAAGTATCTTAAAAGCTATGGATTGCTATGTCTCCGAAAGAGAATCAAGTGTGTGTACAGGGGCATAAACGCAGCAGTGATAGGATTGGAGAGGTTCGGTGAGCAAATGAAGACCCTTTGAAGTCATATTGCATGGTACCCATTCCACGGGTCTCAACTCTCCAGGTTTAAGGGATTCTTCCTTCAGCTAAAACATGCATGTGGAACCCAGAATATGATCAACCGCGTGATCGGGAGACGTGTTCAAATATGTCTCAGTTTTCCTCCCCTGGTACTCGGGTGCAACATTCCAGATGCTTTACTAACACTCTCCCGACATGGAGAGTCAGTGCCTTTAACCTCCTGTTTGGCCCTGTTTGCAAATTCCGCGGAAGATGAACAGGAATAGGGAGAACCAATGAGAGACTAGCTGGAGGTGTCTGGACGGGCAAATTTATCTCTCATTTCCCACCAGGAAGAGGAATTAACCAAAGGCTCAGCGTGCCGTGCCGGAAACAGATTAGGGCCTGAAGCAATCCTGCGGTGTTGCGGCCAGCTCACAAGAAAGCGAGTTGAAGAAAGGAGCTCAGGGGCACTGTAATTCACAAACCTGCAGAGTTATAAATGACAGCTATCGTCCAAAAATATACTGAAGTAAGGCTGCCAAGAGGACTTGAAAGCGGGGCAGAATTGCAGGAAACCGATTTCAGGAGGAAGACTGGAATTGCATTTAAAGCATAGGAAAAGAGGTAGAAAGTCGACAATGATGCACTTGGCCAAAAAGGGCGTATGCGTTTTTTCCTGAATATATTCAGGAAAAAACGCATACGCCCTTTTTGGCCAACCAAGCAAGCTTGCAAAGGAAATCTGCACTACAATGAAGTCTCACTTCCCCCGGGTCAAAAGGGCCATCTGAAAAAAGTGTAAAATCCAGAAAGGCAGGACAGGCCATGGAGAACTGGGAGCCTTGTTATGCTGATGGGCGGGATGTAAATTGCCAACAGCCACTCAGGAGAAGTGTATGGTGTTTCCTGAAACATCTAAAAAACAAAGCAACAGAGCCTAGGGCACTTCCACTTATGGTCCTATAGCTTAGGTAAATTAAAATCAAAAAGACACAGCCACCCCAAAGTTTGGGACAGCTCTGTTTACAAGAACCTCCTTTACGCTACAAGTTCAATATCGCAGAAAGTGAAAAATGGATAAAGAAGTTGTGGGACTTACGTACAATGCAATATCACTCAGCAATGAAATCTATGTCATCAGGCCCGTAGCAGCATAATGAGTGGATTCAGGTATGATGATTCTAACTGAAATAAGTCACACAGAAAAAGAAACATCATAAGATATCACTAATACACGGAATGTAAACTTGGATACACAGGAACTGGATTACAAAACAGAACAGGGTCTCAAATTTAGAAAACCAACTTATGCTTGCTTAAGGGGAAAGATGAGTTGGGGTGCTGCATAAAACCAAAGATTGAAATGAGCACAGATAAAGTTCCTTAAGCCAAATATGTAACAGACAAGAGCTACTCCTTGCTCAACGAAATGGACTCAACACCCCATATTAAATGCCTAAGAATGTACCTGACTAGTAAGTATCTTAAAACCTATGGATTGCTATGTCTCCGAAAGAGAATCAAGCGTGTGTACAGGGGCAAAAACGCAGCTGTGATAGGGTTGGAGAGGTTCGGTGAGCAAATGAAAACCCTTTGAAGTCATATTGCATGGTACCCATTCCACGGGTCTCAACTCTCCAGGTTTAAGGGATTCTTCCTTCAGCTAAAACATGCATGTGGAACCCAGAGTATGATCAACCATGTGATCGGGAGACGTGTTCAAATATGTCTCAGTTTTCATGCCCTGGTACTCGGGTGCAACATTCCAGACGCTTTATTAACACTCTCCCGACTTGGAGAGTCAGTGCCTTTAACCTCCTGTTTGCCCCAGTTTGCAATTTCTGTGGAAGATGAACAGGAATAGGGAGAACCAATGAGAGACTAGCTGGAGGTGTCTGGACGGGCAAATTTAACTCTCATTTCCCACCAGGAAGAGGAATTAACCAAAAGCTCAGCATGCCGTGCCGGAACAAGATTAGGGCCCGAAGCAATCCTGCGGTGTTGCGGCCAGCTCACAAGAAAGCGAGTTGAAGAAAGGAGCTCAGGGGCACTGTAATTCACAAACCTGCAGAGTTATAAATGACAGCTCTCGTCCAAAAATATACTGAAGTAAGGCTGCCAAGAGGGCTTGAAAGCGGGGCAGAATTGCAGGAAACCGATTTCAGGAGGTAGACTGGAATTGCATTTAAAGCATAGGAAAAGAGGCAGAACGTCGACAATGATGCACTTGGCCACAAAGGACGTATGCGTTTTTTCCTGAATATATTCAGGATAAAACGCATACGCACTTTTAGGCAAACCAAGCAAGCTTGCAAAGGAAATCTGCACTACAATGAAGTCTCACTTCCCCCCGGTCAAAAGGGCCATCTGAAAAAAGTGTAAAATCCAAAAAGGCAGGACAGGCTATGGAGAACTGGGAGCCTTGTTATGCTGATGGGCGGGATGTATATTGCCAACAGCCACTCTGGAGAAGTGTATGGTGTTTCCTGAAACATCTAAAAAACAAAGCAACAGAGCCTAGGGCACTTCCACTTATGGCCCTATAGCTTAGGGAAATTAAAATCAAAAAGACACAGCCACCCCAAACTTTGGGACAGCTCTGTTTACAAGAAACTCGTTTACGGGACTAGTTCAATATCGCAGAAAGTGAAAAATGGATAAAGAAGTTGTGCTACTTATGTACAATGCAATATCACTCAGCAATGATATTTATGTCATCAGGCCCGTAGCAGCACAATGAGTGGATTCAGGTATGATGATTCTAACTGAAATAAGTCACACAGAAAAAGAAACATCATAAGATAACACTAATACACGGAATGTAAACTTGGCTACACAGGAACTGGATTACAAAAGAGAACAGGGTCTCAAATTTAGAAAACCAACTTATGCTTGCTTAAGGGGAAAGGTGAGTTGGTGTGCTGCATAAAACCAGAGATTAAAATGAGCACAGATAAAGTTCCTTAAGCCAAATATGTAATAGACAAGAGCTACTCCTTGCTCAACGAAATGGACTCAACACCCCATATTAAACGCCTAAGAATGTAGCTGACTAGAAAGTATCTTAAAACCTATGTATTGCTATGCCTCTCAGAGAAACAAGCGTGTGTACAGGGCCATAAACGCAGCAGTGATAGGATTGGAGAGGTTCGGTGAGCAAATGAAGACCCTTTGAAGTCATATTGCATGGTAACCATTCCAAGGGTCTCAACTCTCCACGTTTAAGGGATTCTTCCTTCAGCTAAAGCATGCATGTGGAACCCAGAGTATGATCAACCGTGTGATCGGGAGACGTGTTCCAATATGTCTCAGTTCTCGTCCCCTGGTACTCGGGTGCAACATTCCAGACGCTTTACTAACACTCTCCCGACTTGGAGAGTCAGTGCCTTTAACCTCCTGTTTGGCCCAGTTTGCAATTTCTGTGGAAGATGAACAGGAATAGGGAGAACCAATGAGAGACTAGCTGGAGGTGTCTGCACGGGCAAATTTAACTCTCATTTGCCACCAGGAAGAGGAATTAATCAAAGGCTCAGCGGCCCGTGCCAGAACAAGATTAGGGCCTGAAGCAATCCTGCGGTGTTGCGGCCAGCTCACAAGAAAGCGAGTTGAAGAAAGGAGCTCAGGGGCACTGTAATTCACAAACCTGCAGAGTTATAAATGACAGCTATCGTCCAAAAATATACTGAAGTAAGGCTGCCAAGAGGACTTGAAAGCGGGGCAGAATTGCAGGAAACCGATTTCAGGAGGTAGACTGGAATTGCATTTAAAGCATAGGAAAAGAGGCAGAATGTCGACAATGATGCACTTGGCCAAAAAGGGCGTATGCGTTTTTTCCTGAATATATTCAGGACAAAACACATATGCCCTTTTTGGCCAACCAAGCAAGCTTGCAAAGGAAATCTGCACTACAATGAACTCTCACTTCCCCCCGGTCAAAAGGGCCATCTGAATAAAGTGTAAAATCCAGAAAGGCAGGACAGGCCATGGAGAACTGGGAGCCTTGTTATGCTGATGGGTGGGATGTAAATTGCCAACAGCCACTCGAGAGAAGTGTATGGTGCTTCCTGAAACATCTAAAAAACAGAGGAACAGAGCCTATGGCACTTCCACTTATGGTCCTATAGCTTAGGGAAATTAAAATCAAAAAGACACAGCCACCCCAAAGTTTGGGATGGCTCTGTTTACAAGAACCTCGTTTACTGTACAAGTTCAATATCGCAGAAAGCAAAAAATGGATAAAGAAGTTGTGGTACTTATGTACAATGCAATATCACTCAGCAATGAAATCTATGTCATCAGGCCCGTAGCAGCATAGGGAGGATTCAGGTATGATGATTCTAACTGAAATAAGTCACACAGAAAAAGAAACATCATAAGATATCACTAATACATGGAATGTAAACTTGGCTACACAAGAACTGAATTACAAAACAGAACAGGGTCTCAAATTTAGAAAAACAACTTATGCTTGCTTAAGGGGAAAGGTGAGTTGGGGTGCTGCATAAAACCAGAGATTGAAATGAGCACAGATAAAGTTCCTTAAGCCAAATATGTAATAGACAAGAGCTACTCCTTGCTCAACGAAATGGACTCAAAACCCCATATTAGACGCCTAAGTATGTACCTGACTAGTAAGTATCTTAAAAGCTATGGATTGCTATGTCTCCGAAAGAGAATCAAGTGTGTGTACAGGGGCATAAACGCAGCAGTGATAGGATTGGAGAGGTTCGGTGAGCAAATGAAGACCCTTTGAAGTCATATTGCATGGTACCCATTCCACGGGTCTCAACTCTCCAGGTTTAAGGGATTCTTCCTTCAGCTAAAACATGCATGTGGAACCCAGAATATGATCAACCGCGTGATCGGGAGACGTGTTCAAATATGTCTCAGTTTTCCTCCCCTGGTACTCGGGTGCAACATTCCAGATGCTTTACTAACACTCTCCCGACATGGAGAGTCAGTGCCTTTAACCTCCTGTTTGGCCCTGTTTGCAAATTCCGCGGAAGATGAACAGGAATAGGGAGAACCAATGAGAGACTAGCTGGAGGTGTCTGGACGGGCAAATTTATCTCTCATTTCCCACCAGGAAGAGGAATTAACCAAAGGCTCAGCGTGCCGTGCCGGAAACAGATTAGGGCCTGAAGCAATCCTGCGGTGTTGCGGCCAGCTCACAAGAAAGCGAGTTGAAGAAAGGAGCTCAGGGGCACTGTAATTCACAAACCTGCAGAGTTATAAATGACAGCTATCGTCCAAAAATATACTGAAGTAAGGCTGCCAAGAGGACTTGAAAGCGGGGCAGAATTGCAGGAAACCGATTTCAGGAGGAAGACTGGAATTGCATTTAAAGCATAGGAAAAGAGGCAGAAAGTCGACAATGATGCACTTGGCCAAAAAGGGCGTATGCGTTTTTTCCTGAATATATTCAGGAAAAAACGCATACGCACTTTTTGGCCAACCAAGCAAGCTTGCAAAGGAAATCTGCACTACAATGAAGTCTCACTTCCCCCGGGTCAAAAGGGCCATCTGAAAAAAGTGTAAAATCCAGAAAGGCAGGACAGGCCATGGAGAACTGGGAGCCTTGTTATGCTGATGGGCGGGATGTAAATTGCCAACAGCCACTCAGGAGAAGTGTATGGTGTTTCCTGAAACATCTAAAAAACAAAGCAACAGAGCCTAGGGCACTTCCACTTATGGTCCTATAGCTTAGGTAAATTAAAATCAAAAAGACACAGCCACCCCAAAGTTTGGGACAGCTCTGTTTACAAGAACCTCCTTTACGCTACAAGTTCAATATCGCAGAAAGTGAAAAATGGATAAAGAAGTTGTGGGACTTACGTACAATGCAATATCACTCAGCAATGAAATCTATGTCATCAGGCCCGTAGCAGCATAATGAGTGGATTCAGGTATGATGATTCTAACTGAAATAAGTCACACAGAAAAAGAAACATCATAAGATATCACTAATACACGGAATGTAAACTTGGATACACAGGAACTGGATTACAAAACAGAACAGGGTCTCAAATTTAGAAAACCAACTTATGCTTGCTTAAGGGGAAAGATGAGTTGGGGTGCTGCATAAAACCAAAGATTGAAATGAGCAAAGATAAAGTTCCTTAAGCCAAATATGTAACAGACAAGAGCTACTCCTTGCTCAACGAAATGGACTCAACACCCCATATTAAACGCCTAAGAATGTACCTGACTAGTAAGTATCTTAAAACCTATGGATTGCTATGTCTCCGAAAGAGAATCAAGCGTGTGTACAGGGGCAAAAACGCAGCTGTGATAGGGTTGGAGAGGTTCGGTGAGCAAATGAAAACCCTTTGAAGTCATATTGCATGGTACCCATTCCACGGGTCTCAACTCTCCAGGTTTAAGGGATTCTTCCTTCAGCTAAAACATGCATGTGGAACCCAGAGTATGATCAACCATGTGATCGGGAGACGTGTTCAAATATGTCTCAGTTTTCATGCCCTGGTACTCGGGTGCAACATTCCAGACGCTTTATTAACACTCTCCCGACTTGGAGAGTCAGTGCCTTTAACCTCCTGTTTGCCCCAGTTTGCAATTTCTGTGGAAGATGAACAGGAATAGGGAGAACCAATGAGAGACTAGCTGGAGGTGTCTGGACGGGCAAATTTAACTCTCATTTCCCACCAGGAAGAGGAATTAACCAAAAGCTCAGCATGCCGTGCCGGAACAAGATTAGGGCCCGAAGCAATCCTGCGGTGTTGCGGCCAGCTCACAAGAAAGCGAGTTGAAGAAAGGAGCTCAGGATCACTGTAATTCACAAACCTGCAGAGTTATAAATGACAGCTATCGTCCAAAAATATACTGAAGTAAGGCTGCCAAGAGGACTTGAAAGCGGGGAAGAATTGCAGGAAACCGATTTCAGGAAGTAGACTGGAATTGCATTTAAAGCATAGGAAAAGAGGCAGAACGTCGACAATGATGCACTTGGCCAAAAAGGGCGTATGCATTTTTTCCTGAATATATTCAGGTAAAAACGCATACGCACATTTTGGTCAACCAAGCAAGCTTGCAAAGGAAATCTCCACTACATTGAAGTCTCACTTCCCCCCTGGTCAAAAGGACCATCTGAAAAAAGTGTAAAATCAGAAAGGCAGGAAAGGCAATGGAGAACTGGGAGCCTTGCTATGCTGACGGGCGGGATGTAAATTGCCAACAGCCACTCGGGAGAAGTGTATGGTGTTTCCTGAAACATATAAAAAACAAAGCAACAGAGCCTAGGGCACTTCCACTTATGGTCCTATAGCTTAGGGAAATTAAAATCAAAAAGACACAGCCACCCCAAAGTTTGGGACAGCTCTGCTTACAAGAACCTCGTTTATGGTACAAGTTCAATATCACAGAAAGTGAAAAATGGATAAAGAAGTTGTGGTACTTACATACAATGCAATATCACTCAGCAATGAAATCTATGTCATCAGGCCTGTAGCAGAAAATGACTGCATTCAGGTATGATGATTCTAACTGAAATAAGTCACACAGAAAAAGAAACATCATAAGATTTCACTAATACACGGAATGTAAACTTGGCTACACAGGAACTGGATTACAAAACAGAACAGGGTCTCAAATTTAGAAAACCAACTTATTCTTGCTTAAGGGGAAAGGTGAGTTGGGGTGCTGCATAAAACCAGAGATTGAAATGAGCACAGAGAAAGTTCCTTAAGCCAAATATGTAATAGACAAGAGCTACTCTTTGCTCAACGAAATGGACTCAACACCCCATATTAAACGCCTAAGAATGTACCTGACTAGTAAGTATCTTAAAACCTATGGATTGCTATGTCTCCGAAACAGAACCAAGCGTGTGTACAGGGGCATAAACGCAGCAGTGATAGGATTGCAGAGGTTCGGTGAGCAAATGAAGACCCTTTGAAGTCACATTGCATGGTACCCATTCCACGGGTCTCAACTCTCCAGGTTTAAGGGATTTTTCCTTAAGCTAAAACATGCATGTGGAACACAGAGTATGATCAACCATGTGATCAGGAGACGTGTTCAAATATGTCTCAGTTCTCGTACCCTGGTACTCGGGTGCAACATTCCAAACGCTTTATTAACACTCTCCCAACTTGGAGAGACAGTGCCTTTAACCTCCTGTTTGGCCCAGTTTGCAATTTCTGCGGAAGATGAACAGCAATAGGGAGAACCAATGAGAGACTAGCTGGAGGTGTCTGGACGGGCAAATTTAACTCTCATTTCCCACCAGGAAGAGGCATTAAGCAAAGGCTCAGCGTGCCGTGCCGGAACCAGATTAGGGCCTGAAGCAATCCTGCGGTGTTGCGGCCAGCTCACAAGAAAACGAGTTGAAGAAAGGAGCTCAGGGGCACTGTAATTCACAAACCTGCAGAGTTATAAATGACAGCTATCGTCCAAAAATATACTGAAGTAAGGCTGCCAAGAAGACTTGAAAGCGGGGCAGAATTGCAGGAAACCGATTTCAGGAGGTAGACTGGAATTGCATTTAAAGCATAGGAAAAGAGGCAGAACGTCCACAATGATACACTTGGCCAATAAGGGCATATGCGTTTTTTCCTGAATATGTTCAGGACAAAACGCATATGCCCTTTTTGGCCAACCAAGCAAGCTTGCAAAGGAAATCTGCACTACAATGAAGTCTCACTTCCCCCCGGACAAAGGGCCATCTGAAAAAAGTGTAAAATCCAGAAAGGCAGGACAGGCCATGGAGAACTGGGAGCCTTGTTTTGCTGATGGGCGGGATTTAAATTGCCAACAGCCACAGGGGAGAAGTGTATGGTGTTTCCTGAAACATCTAAAAAACTGAGGAACAGAGCCTAGGGCACTTCCACTTATGGTCCTATAGCTTAGGGAAATTAAAATCAAAAAGACACAGCCACCCCAAAGTTTGGGACAGCTCTGTTTACAAGAACCTCAGTCACGGTACAAGTTCAATATCACAGAAAGTGAAAAATGGATAAAGAAGTTGTGGTACTTACGTACAATGCAATATCACTCAGCAATGAAATCTATGTCATCAGGCCTGTAAAGCATAGAGTGGATTCAGGTATGATGATTCTAACTGAAATAAGTCACACAGAAAAAGAAACATCATAAGATAACACTAATACACGGAGTGGAAACTTGGATACACAGGAACTGGATTACAAAACAGAACAGGGTCTCAAATTTAGAAAACCAACTTATGCTTGCTTAAGGGGAAAGGTGAGTTGGGGTGCTGCATAAAACCAGAGATTCTAATGAGCACAGATAAAGTTCCTTAAGCCAAATATGTAATAGACAAGAGCTACTGCTTGCTCAACGAAATGGACTCAACACCTCATATTAAACGCCTAAGAATGTAACTGACTAGTAAGTATCTTAAAAGCTATGGATTGCTATGTCTCCGAAAGAGAATCAAGCGTGTGTACAGGGGCATAAACGCAGCAGTGATAGGATTGGAGAGGTTTGGTGAGCAAATGAAGACCCTTTGAAGTCACATTGCATGGTACCCAATCCACGGGTCTCAACTCTCCAGGTTTAAGGGATTCTTCCTTCAGCTAAAACATGCATGTGGATCCCAGAGTATGATCAACCGTGTGAGTGGGAGACGTTTTCAAATATGTCTCAGTTCTCGTACCCTGGTACTCGGGTGCAACATTCCAGACGCTTTATTAACACTCTCCCGACTTGGAGAGTCAGTGCCTTTAACCTCCTGTATGGCCCAGTTTGCAATTTCTGCGGAAGATGAACAGGAATAGGGAGAACCAATGAGAGACTAGCTGCAGGTGTCTGGACGGGCGAATTTAACTCTCATTTCCCACCAGGAAGAGGAATTAACCAAAGGCTCAGCGTGCCGTGCCGGAACCAGATTAGGGCCTGAAGCAATCCTGCGGTGTTGCGGCCAGCTCACAAGAAAGCGAGTTGAAGAAAGGAGCTCAGGGGCACTGTAATTCACAAACCTGCAGAGTTATAAATGACAGCTATCGTCCAAAAATATACTGAAGTAAGGCTGCCAAGAGGACTTGAAAGCGGGGCACAACTGCAGGAAACCGATTTCAGGAGGTAGAGTGGAATTGCATTTAAAGCATAGGAAAAGAGGCAGAACGTCCACAATGATGCACTTGGCCAAAAAGGGCATATGCGTTTTTTCCTGAATATATTCAGGACAAAACACTTACGCCCTTTTTGGCTAACCAAGCAAGCTTGCAAAGGAAATCTGCACTACAATGAAGTCTCACTTCCCCACGGTCAAAAGGGCCATCTGAAAAAAGTGTAAAATCCAGAAAGGCAGGACAGGCCATGGAGACCTGGGAGCCTTGTTATGCTGATGGGCGGGATGTAAATTGCCAACAGCCACTCGGGAGAAGTGTATGGTGTTTCCTGAAACATCTAAAAAACTGAGGAACAGAGCCAAGGGCACTTCCACTTATGGTCCTATAGCTTAGGGAAATTAAAATCAAAAAGACACAGCCACCCCAAAGTTTGGGACAGCTCTGTTTACAAGAAACTCGTTTACGGTACAAGTTCAATATCGCAGAAAGCGAAAAATGGATAAAAAAGTTGTGGTACTTACGTACAATGCAATATCACTCAGCAATGAAATCTATGTCATCATGCCCGTAGCAGCATAATGAGTGGATTCAGGTATGATGATTCTAACTGAAATAAGTCACACAGAAAAAGAAACGTCATAAGATATCACTAATAAACGGAATGTAAACTTGGCTGCACAGGCACTGAATTACAAAACAGAACAGGGTCTCAAATTTAGAAAACAAACTTATGCTTGCTTAAGGGGAAAGGTGAGTTGGGGTGCTGCATAAAACCAGAGATTGAAATGAGCACAGATAAAGTTACTTAAGCCAATTATGTAATAGACAAGAGCTACTCCTTGCTCAACGAAATGGACTCAACACCCCATATTAAACGCCTAAGAATGTACCTGACTAGTAAGTATCTTAAAACCTATGGATTGCTATGTCTCCAAAAGAGAACCAAGCGTGTGTACAGGGGCATAAACGCAGCAGTGATAGGATTGGAGAGGTTCGGTGAGCAAATGAAGACCCTTTGAAGTCACATTGCATGGTACCCATTCCACGGGTCTCAACTCTCCAGGTTTAAGGGATTCTTCCTTCAACAAAAATATGCATGTGGAACCCAGAGTATGATCAACCATGTGATCACGAGACGTGTTCAAATATGTCTCAGTTCTCGTACCCTGGTACTTGGGTGCAACATTCCAAACGCTTTATTAACACTCTCCCGACTTGGAGAGTCAGTGCCTTTAACCTCCTGTTTGGCCCAGTTTGCAATTTCTGCGGAAGATGAACAGGAATAGGGAGAACCAATGAGAGACTAGCTGGAGTTGTCTGGACGGGCGAATTTAACTCTCATTTCCCACCAGGAAGAGGAGTTAACCAAAGGCTCAGCATACCATGCCGGAACCTGATTAGGGCCTGAAGCAATCCTGCGGTGTTGCGGCCAGCTCACAAGAAAGCGAGTTGAAGAAAGGAGCTCAGGGGCACTGTAATTCACAAACCTGCAGAGTTATAAATGACAGTTATTGTCCAAAAATATACTGAAGTAAGGCTGCCAAGAGGACTTGAAAGCAGGGCAGAATTGCAGGAAACCGATTTCAGGAGGTAGACTGGAATTGCATTTAAAGCATAGGAAAAGAGGCAGAACGTCCACAATGATGCACTGGCCAAAAAGGGCGTATGCGTTTTTTCCTGAATATATTCAGGACAAAACACATACGCCCTTTTTGGCCAACCAAGCAAGCTTGCAAAGGAAATCTGCACTACAATGAAGTCTCACTTCCCCACGGTCAAAAGGACCATCTGAAAAAAGTGTAAAATCCAGAAAGGCAGGACAGGCCATGGAGAACTGGGAGCCTTGTTATGCTGATGGGCGGGATGTAAACTGCCAACAGCCACTCGGGAGAAGTGTATGGTGTTTCCTGAAACATCTAAAAAACTGAGGAACAGAGCCTAGGGCACTTCCACTTATGGTCCTATAGCTTAGGGAAATTAAATTCAAAAAGACACAGCCACCCCAAAGTTTGGGACAGCTCTGTTTACAAGAACCTCAGTCACGGTACAAGTTCAATATCGCAGAAAGCGAAAAATGGATAAAGAAGTTGTGGTATTTACGTACAATGCAATATCAATCAGCAATGAAATCTATGTCATCAGGCCTGTAAAGCATAGAGTGGATTCAGGTATGATGATTCTAACTGAAATAAGTCACACAGAAAAAGAAACGTCATAAGCTATCACTAATACACGGAATGTAAACTTGGCTACACAGGCACTGAATTACAAAACAGAACAGGGTCTCAAATTTAGAAAACCAACTTATGCTTCCTTAAGGGGAAAGTTGAGTTGGGGTGCTGCATAAAACCAGAGATTGAAATGAGCACAGATAAAGTTCCTTAAGCCAAATATGTAATAGACAAGAGCTACTCCTTGCTCAACGAAATGGACTCAACACCCCATATTAAACGCCTAAGAATGTACCTGACTAGTAAGTATCTTAAAACCTATGGATTGCTATGTCTCCGAAACAGAACCAAGCGTGTGTACAGGGGCATAAACGCAGCAGTGATAGGATTGCAGAGGTTCGGTGAGCAAATGAAGACCCTTTGAAGTCACATTGCATGGTACCCATTCCACGGGTCTCAACTCTCCAGGTTTAAGGGATTTTTCCTTCAGCTAAAACATGCATGTGGAACCCAGAGTATGATCAACCATGTGATCGGGAGACGTGTTCAAATATGTCTCAGTTCTCGTACCCTGGTACTCGGGTGCAACATTCCAAACGCTTTATTAACACTCTCCCAACTTGGAGAGACAGTGCCTTTAACCTCCTGTTTGGCCCAGTTTGCAATTTCTGCGGAAGATGAACAGGAATAGGGAGAACCAATGAGAGACTAGCTGGAGGTGTCTGGACGGGCAAATTTAACTCTCATTTCCCACCAGGAAGAGGAATTAAGCAAAGGCTCAGCGTGCCGTGCCGGAACCAGATTAGGGCCTGAAGCAATCCTGCGGTGTTGCGGCCAGCTCACAAGAAAACGAGTTGAAGAAAGGAGCTCAGGGGCACTGTAATTCACAAACCTGCAGAGTTATAAATGACAGCTATCGTCCAAAAATATACTGAAGTAAGGCTGCCAAGAAGACTTGAAAGCGGTGCAGAATTGCAGGAAACCGATTTCAGGAGGTAGACTGGAATTGCATTTAAAGCATAGGAAAATAGGCAGAACGTCCACAATGATACACTTGGCCAATAAGGGCGTATGCGTTTTTTCCTGAATATGTTCAGGACAAAACGCATATGCCCTTTTTGGCCAACCAAGCAAGCTTGCAAAGGAAATCTGCACTACAATGAAGTCTCACTTCCCCCCGGACAAAGGGCCATCTGAAAAAAGTGTAAAATCCAGAAAGGCAGGACAGGCCATGGAGAACTGGGAGCCTTGTTTTGCTGATGGGCGGGATTTAAATTGCCAACAGCCACAGGGGAGAAGTGTATGGTGTTTCCTGAAACATCTAAAAAACTGAGGAACAGAGCCTAGGGCACTTCCACTTATGGTCCTATAGCTTAGGGAAATTAAAATCAAAAAGACACAGCCACCCCAAAGTTTGGGACAGCTCTGTTTACAAGAACCTCAGTCACGGTACAAGTTCAATATCACAGAAAGTGAAAAATGGATAAAGAAGTTGTGGTACTTACGTACAATGCAATATCACTCAGCAATGAAATCTATGTCATCAGGCCTGTAAAGCATAGAGTGGATTCAGGTATGATGATTCTAACTGAAATAAGTCACACAGAAAAAGAAACATCATAAGATAACACTAATACACGGAGTGTAAACTTGGATACACAGGAACTGGATTACAAAACAGAACAGGGTCTCAAATTTAGAAAACCAACTTATGCTTGCTTAAGGGGAAAGGTGAGTTGGGGTGCTGCATAAAACCAGAGATTGAAATGAGCACAGATAAAGTTCCTTAAGCCAAATATGTAATAGACAAGGGCTACTCCTTGCTCAACGAAATGGACTCAAAACCCCATATTAAACGCCTAAGAATGTACCTGACTAGTAAGTATCTTAAAACTTATGGATTGGTATGTCTCTGAAAGAGAATCAAGCGTGAGTACAGGGGCATAAACGCAGCAGTGATAGGATTGGAGAGGTTCGGTGAGCAAATGAAGACCCTTTGAAGTCATATTGCATGGTACCCATTCCACGGGTCTCAACTCTCCAAGTTTAAGGGATTCTTCCTTCAGCTAAAAAATGCATGTGGAACACAGAGTGTGATCAACCGTGTGATCGGGAGACGTGCTCTAATATGTCTCAGTTCTCATCCCCTGGTACTCGGGTGCAACATTGCAGACGCTTTACTAACATTCTTCCGACTTCGAGAGACAGTGCCTTTAACCTCCTGTTTGGCCCAGTTTGCAATTTCTGCGGAAGATGAACAGGAATAGGGAGAACCAATGAGAGACTAGCTGGAGGTGTCTGGACGGGCAAATTTAACTCTCATTTCCCACCAGGAAGAGGAATTAACCAAAGGCTCAGCGTGCCGTGCCGGAACCAGATTAGGGCCTGAAGCAATCCTGCGGTGTTGCGGCCAGCTCACAAGAAAGCGAGTTGAAGAAAGGAGCTCAGGGGCACTGTAATTCACAAACCTGCAGAGTTATAAATGACAGCTATCGTCCAAAAATATACTGAAGTAAGGCTGCCAAGAGGGCTTGAAACCGGGGCAGAATTGCAGGAAACCGATTTCAGGTGGTAGACTTGATTTGCATTTAAAGCATAGGAAAACAGGCAGAACGTCGACAATGATGCACCTGCCAAAAAGGGCATATGCTTTTTTTCCTGAATATATTCAGGAAAAAAGCATACGCCCTTTTAGACCAACAAAGCAAACTTGCAAATGAAATCAGCACTACAATGAAGTCTCACTTCCCCCCGGTCAAAAGGGCCATCTGAAAAAAGTGTAAAATCCAGAAAGGCAGGACAGGCCATGGAGAACTGGGAGCCTTGTTATGCTGATGGGCGGGATGTAAATTGCCAACAGCCACTAGGGAGAAGTGTATGGTGTTTCCTGAAACATCTAAAAAACAAAGCAACAGAGCCTAGGGCACTTCCACTTATGGTCCTATAGCTTAGGGAAATTAAAATCAAAAAAACACAGCCACCCCAAAGTTTGGGACGGCTCTGTTTACAAGAACCTCCTTTACGCTACAAGTTCAATATCGCAGAAAGTGAAAAATGGATAAAGAAGTTGTGGGACTTACGTACAATGCAATATCACTCAGCAATGAAATCTATGTCATCAGGCCCGTAGCAGCATAATGAGTGGATTCAGGTATGATGATTCTAACTGAAATAAGTCACACAGAAAAAGAAACATCATAAGATATCACTAATACACGGAATGTAAACTTGGATACACAGGAACTGGATTACAAAACAGAACAGGGTCTCAAATTTAGAAAACCAACTTATGCTTGCTTAAGGGGAAAGATGAGTTGGGGTGCTGCATAAATCCAAAGATTGAAATGAGCACAGATAAAGTTCCTTAAGCCAAATATGTAAAAGACAAGAGCTACTCCTTGCTCAACGAAATGGACTCAACACCCCATATTAAACGCCTAAGAATGTACCTGACTACTAAGTATCTTAAAACCTATGGATTGCTATGTCTCCGAAAGAGAATCAAGCGTGTGTACAGGGGCAAAAACGCAGCTATGATAGGGTTGGAGAGGTTCGGTGAGCAAATGAAGACCCTTTGAAGTCATATTGCATGGTACCCATTCCACGGGTCTCAACTCTCCAGGTTTAAGGGATTCTTCCTTCAGCTAAAACATGCATGTGGAACCCAGAGTATGATCAACCATGTGATCGGGAGACGTGTTCAAATATGTCTCAGTTTTCATGCCCTGGTACTCGGGTGCAACATTCCAGACGCTTTATTAACACTCTCCCGACTTGGAGAGTCAGTGCCTTTAACCTCCTGTTTGCCCCAGTTTGCAATTTCTGCGGAAGATGAACAGGAATAGGGAGAACCAATGAGAGACTAGCTGGAGGTGTCTGGACGGGCAAATTTAACTCTCATTTCCCACCAGGAAGAGGAATTAACCAAAAGCTCAGCATGCCGTGCCGGAACAAGATTAGGGCCCGAAGCAATCCTGCGGTGTTGCGGCCAGCTCACAAGAAAGCGAGTTGAAGAAAGGAGCTCAGGATCACTGTAATTCACAAACCTGCAGAGTTATAAATGACAGTTATCGTCCAAAAATATACTGAAGTAAGGCTGCCAAGAGGACTTGAAAGCGGGGAAGAATTGCAGGAAACCGATTTCAGGAAGTAGACTGGAATTGCATTTAAAGCATAGGAAAAGAGGCAGAACGTCGACAATGATGCACTTGGCCAAAAAGGGCGTATGCGTTTTTTCCTGAATATATTCAGGTAAAAACGCATACGCACATTTTGGTCAACCAAGCAAGCTTGCAAAGGAAATCTCCACTACATTGAAGTCTCACTTCCCCCTGGTCAAAAGGACCATCTGAAAAAAGTGTAAAATCAGAAAGGCAGGAAAGGCAATGGAGAACTGGGAGCCTTGCTACGCTGACGGGCGGGATGTAAATTGCCAACAGCCACTCGGGAGAAGTGTATGGTGTTTCCTGAAACATATAAAAAACAAAGCAACAGAGCCTAGGGCACTTCCACTTATGGTCCTATAGCTTAGGGAAATTAAAATCAAAAAGACACAGCCACCCCAAAGTTTGGGACAGCTCTGCTTACAAGAACCTCGTTTATGGTACAAGTTCAATATCACAGAAAGTGAAAAATGGATAAAGAAGTTGTGGTACTTACATACAATGCAATATCACTCAGCAATGAAATCTATGTGATCAGGCCTGTAGCAGAAAATGACTGCATTCAGGTATGATGATTCTAACTGAAATAAGTCACACAGAAAAAGAAACATCATAAGATTTCACTAATACACGGAATGTAAACTTGGCTACACAGGAACTGGATTACAAAACACAACAGGGTCTCAAATTTAGAAAACCAACTTATTCTTGCTTAAGGGGAAAGGTGAGTTGGGGTGCTGCATAAAACCAGAGATTGAAATGAGCACAGATAAAGTTCCTTAAGCCAAATATGTAATAGACAAGAGCTACTCTTTGCTCAACGAAATGGACTCAACACCCCATATTAAACGCCTAAGAATGTACCTGACTAGTAAGTATCTTAAAACCTATGGATTGCTATGTCTCCGAAACAGAACCAAGCGTGTGTACAGGGGCATAAACGCAGCAGTGATAGGATTGCAGAGGTTCGGTGAGCAAATGAAGACCCTTTGAAGTCACATTGCATGGTACCCATTCCACGGGTCTCAACTCTCCAGGTTTAAGGGATTTTTCCTTAAGCTAAAACATGCATGTGGAACACAGAGTATGATCAACCATGTGATCAGGAGACGTGTTCAAATATGTCTCAGTTCTCGTACCCTGGTACTTGGGTGCAACATTCCAAACGCTTTATTAACACTCTCCCAACTTGGAGAGACAGTGCCTTTAACCTCCTGTTTGGCCCAGTTTGCAATTTCTGCGGAAGATGAACAGCAATAGGGAGAACCAATGAGAGACTAGCTGGAGGTGTCTGGACGGGCAAATTTAACTCTCATTTCCCACCAGGAAGAGGAATTAAGCAAAGGCACAGCGTGCCGTGCCGGAACCAGATTAGGGCCTGAAGCAATCCTGCGGTGTTGCGGCCAGCTCACAAGAAAACGAGTTGAAGAAAGGAGCTCAGGGGCACTGTAATTCACAAACCTGCAGAGTTATAAATGACAGCTATCGTCCAAAAATATACTGAAGTAAGGCTGCCAAGAAGACTTGAAAGCGGTGCAGAATTGCAGGAAACCGATTTCAGGAGGTAGACTGGAATTGCATTTAAAGCATAGGAAAAGAGGCAGAACGTCCACAATGATACACTTGGCCAATAAGGGCGTATGCGTTTTTTCCTGAATATGTTCAGGACAAAACGCATATGCCCTTTTTTGCCAACCAAGCAAGCTTGCAAAGGAAATCTGCACTACAATGAAGTCTCACTTCCCCCCGGACAAAGGGCCATCTGAAAATAGTGTAAAATCCAGAAAGGCAGGACAGGCCATGGAGAACTGGGAGCCTTGTTTTGCTGATGGGCGGGATTTAAATTGCCAACAGCCACAGGGGAGAAGTGTATGGTGTTTCCTGAAACATCTAAAAAACTGAGGAACAGAGCCTAGGGCACTTCGACTTATGGTCCTATAGCTTAGGGAAATTAAAATCAAAAAGACACAGCCACCCCAAAGTTTGGGACAGCTCTGTTTACAAGAACCTCAGTCACGGTACAAGTTCAATATCACAGAAAGTGAAAAATGGATAAAGAAGTTGTGGTACTTACGTACAATGCAATATCACTCAGCAATGAAATCTATGTCATCAGGCCTGTAAAGCATAGAGTGGATTCAGGTATGATGATTCTAACTGAAATAAGTCACACAGAAAAAGAATCATCATAAGATAACAATAATACACGGAGTGTAAACGTGGATACACAGGAACTGGATTACAAAACAGAACAGGGTCTCAAATTTAGAAAACCAACTTATGCTTGCTTAAGGGGAAAGGTGAGTTGGGGTGCTGCATAAAACCAGAGATTGAAATGAGCACAGATAAAGTTCCTTAAGCCAAATATGTAATAGACAAGGGCTACTCCTTGCTCAACGAAATGGACTCAAAACCCCATATTAAACGCCTAAGAATGTACCTGACTAGTAAGTATCTTAAAACTTATGGATTGGTATGTCTCTGAAAGAGAATCAAGCGTGAGTACAGGGGCATAAACGCAGCAGTGATAGGATTGGAGAGGTTCGGTGAGCAAATGAAGACCCTTTGAAGTCATATTGCATGGTACCCATTCCACGGGTCTCAACTCTCCAAGTTTAAGGGATTCTTCCTTCAGCTAAAAAATGCATGTGGAACACAGAGTGTGATCAACCATGTGATCGGGAGACGTGTTCTAATATGTCTCAGTTCTCATCCCCTGGTACTCGGGTGCAACATTGCAGACGCTTTACTAACATTCTCCCGACTTGGAGAGACAGTGCCTTTAACCTCCTGTTTGGCCCAGTTTGCAATTTCTGCGGAAGATGAACAGGAATAGGGAGAACCAATGAGAGACTAGCTGGAGGTGTCTGGACGGGCAAATTTAACTCTCATTTGCCACCAGGAAGAGGAATTAACCAAAGGCTCAGCGTGCCGTGCCGGAACCAGATTAGGGCCTGAAGCAATCCTGCAGTGTTGCGGCCAGCTCACAAGAAAGCGAGTTGAAGAAAGGAGCTCAGGGGCACTGTAATTCACAAACCTGCAGAGTTATAAATGACAGCTATCGTCCAAAAATCTACTGAAGTAAGGCTGCCAAGAGGGCTGGAAACTGGGGCAGAATTGCAGGAAACCGATTTCAGGTGGTAGACTTGATTTGCATTTAAAGCATAGGAAAAGAGGCAGAACGTCGACAATGATGCACTTGCCAAAAAGGGCGTATGCTTTTTTTCCTGAATATATTCAGGAAAAAAAGCATACGCCCTTTTAGGCCAACAAAGCAAGCTTGCAAAGGAAATCAGCACTACAATGAAGTCTCACTTCCCCCCAGTCAAAAGGGCCATCTGAAAAAAGTGTAAAATCCAGAAAGGCAGGACAGGCCATGGAGAACTGGGAGCCTTGTTATGCTGTTGGGCGGGATGTAAATTGCCAACAGCCACCCAGGAGAAGTGTATGGTGTTTCCTGGAACATCTAAAACAAAGCAACAGAGCCTAGGGCACTTCCACTTATGGTCCTATAGCTTAGGGAAATTAAAATCAAAAAGACACAGCCACCCCAAAGTTTGGGACGGCTCTGTTTACAAGAACCTCGTTTATGGTACAAGTTCAATATCGCAGAAAGCGAAAAATGGATAAAGAAGTTGTGGTACTTACGAACAATGCAATATCACTCAGCAATGACATCTATGTCATTAGGCCCGTAGCAGCATAATGAGTGGATTCAGGTATGATGATTCTAACTGAAATAAGTCACACAGAAAAAGAAACATCATAAGATATCACTAATACACGGAATGTAAACTTGGCTACACAGGAACTGGATTACAAAAGAGAACGGGGTCTCAAATTTAGAAAAGCAACTTATGCTTGCTTAAGGGGAAAGGTGAGTTGGGGTGCTGCATAAAACCAGAGATTGAAATGAACACAGATAAAGTTCCTTAAGCCAAATATGTAATAGGCAAGAGCTACTCCTTGCTCAATGAAATGGACTTAACACCCCATATTAAACGCCTAAGAATGTACCTGACTAGAAAGTATCTTAAAACCTATGGATTGCTATGCCTCCGAAAGAGAAACAAGCGTGTGTACAGGGGCATAAACGCAGCAGTGATAGGATTGGAGAGGTTCGGTGAGCAAATGAAGACCCTTTGAAGTCATATTGCATGGTACCCATTCCACGGGTCTCAACTCTCCAGGTTTAAGGGATTCTTCCTTCAGCTAAAACATGCATGTGGAACCCAGAGTACGATCAACCGTGTGATTGGGAGATGTGTTCAAATATGTCTCAGTTTTCCTCCCCTGGTACTCGGGTGCAACATTCCAGATGCTTTACTAACACTCTCCCGACTTGGAGAGTCAGTGCCTTTAACCTCCTGTTTGGCCCTGTTTGCAATTTCTGCGGAAGATGAACAGGAATAGGGAAAACCAATGAGAGACTAGCTGGAGGTGTCTGGACGGGCAAATTTAACTCTCATTTCCCACCAGGAAGAGGAATTAACCAAAGGCTCAGCGTGCAATGCCGGACCAGATTAGTGCCTGAAGCAATCCTGCGGTGTTGCGGCCAGCTCACAAGAAAGCGAGTTGAAGAAAGGAGCTCAGGGGCACTGTAATTCACAAACCTGCAGAGTGATAAATGACAGCTATCGTCCAAAAATATACTGAAGTAAGGCTGCCAAGAGGTCTTGAATATGGGGCAGAATTTCAGGAAACCGATTTCAGGAGGTAGACGAATTGCATTTAAAGCATAGGAAAAGAGGCAGAACGTCGACAATGATGCACTTGGCCAAAAAGGGCGTATGCGTTTTTTCCTGAATATATTCAGGAAAAAACGCATACGCACTTTTTGGCCAAGCAAGGAAGATTGCAAAGGAAATCTGCACTACAATGAAGTCTCACTTCCCCCCGGTCAAAAGGGCCATCTGAAAAATGTGTAAAATCCAGAAAGGCAGGACAGGCCATGGAGAACTTGGAGCCTTGTTATGCTTATGGGCGGGATATAAATTGCCAACAGCCACTGGGGAGAAGTGTATGGTGTTTCCTGAAACATCTAAAAAACTGAGGAACAGAGCCTAGGGCACTTCCACTTATGGTCCTATAGCTTAGGGAAATTAAAATCAAAAAGACACAGCCACCCCAAAGTTTGGGACAGCTCTGTTTACAAGAACCTCAGTCACGGTACAAGTTCAATATCACAGAAAGTGAAAAATGGATAAAGAAGTTGTGGTACTTACGTACAATGCAATATCACTCAGCAATGAAATCTATGTCATCAGGCCCGTAGCAGCATAATGAGTGGATTCAGGTATGATGATTCTAACTGAAATAAGTCACACAGAAAAACGAACATCATAAGATATCACTAATACACGGAATGTAAACTTGGCTACACAGGAACTGGATTAGAAAACAGAAGAGGGTCTCAAATTTAGAAAACCAACTTATGCTTGCTTAAGGGGAAAGGTGAGTTGGGGTGCTGCATAAAACCAGAGATTGAAATGAGCACAGATAAATTTCCTTAAGCCAAATATGTAATAGACAAGAGCTACTCCTTGCTCAATGAAATGGACTCAACACCCCATATTAAACGCCTAAGAATGTACCTGACTAGTAAGTATCTTAAAACCTATGGATTGCTATGTCTCCAAAAGAGAATCAAGCGTGTGTACAGGGAAATAAATGCAGCAGTGATAGGATTGGAGAGGTTCGGTGAGCAAATGAAGACCCTTAGAAGTCATATTGCATGGTACCCATTCCACGGGTCTCAAATCTCCAGGTTAAAGGGATTCTTCCTTCAGCTAAAACATGCATGTGGAGCCCAGAGTATGATCAACCGTGTGATCGGGAGACGTGTTCCAATATGTCTCAGTTCTAGTCCCCTGGTACTCGGGTGCAACATTCCAGACGCTTAACTAACACTCTCCCGACTTGGAGAGTCAGTGCCTTTAACCTCCTGTTTGGCCCAGTTTGCAATTTCGGCAGAAGATGAACAGGAATAGGGAGAACCAATGAGAGACTAGCTGGAGGTGTCTGGACGGGCAAATTTAACTCTCATTTCCCACCAGGAAGAGGAATTAACCAAAGGCTCAGCATGCCGTGCCGGAACCAGATTAGGTCCTGAAGCAATCCTGCAGTGTTGCGGCCAGCTCACAAGAAAGCGAGTTGAAGAAAGGAGCTCAGGGACACTGTAATTCACAAACCTGCAGAGTTATAAATGACAGCTCTCGTCCAAAAATATACTGAAGTAAGGCTGCCAAGAGGACTTGAAAGCGGGGCAGAATTGCAGGAAACCGATTTCAGGAGGTAGACTGGAATTGCATTTAAAGCATAGGAAAAGAGGCACAACGTCGACAATGATGCACTTGGCCAAAAAGGGCGTATGCGTTTTTTCCTGAATATATTCAGGATAAAACGCATACGCACTTTTAGGCCAACCAAGCAAGCTTGCAAAGGAAATCTGCACTACAATGAAGTCTCACTTCCCCCCGGTCAAATGGGCCATCTGAAAAAAGTGTAAAATCCAAAAAGGCAGGACAGGCCATGGAGAACTGGGAGCCTTGTTATGCTGATGGGCGGGATGTATATTGCCAACAGCCACTCTGGAGAAGTGTATGGTGTTTCCTGAAACATCTAAAAAACAAAGCAACAGAGCCTAGGGCACTTCCACTTATGGCCCTATAGCTTAGGGAAATTAAAATCAAAAAGACACAGCCACCCCAAACTTTGGGACAGCTCTGTTTACAAGAAACTCGTTTACGGGAATAGTTCAATATCGCAGAAAGTGAAAAATGGATAAAGAAGTTGTGCTACTTATGTACAATGCAATATCACTCAGCAATGATATTTATGTCATCAGGCCCGTAGCAGCATAATGAGTGGATTCAGGTATGATGATTCTAACTGAAATAAGTCACACAGAAAAAGAAACATCATAAGATAACACTAATACACGGAATGTAAACTTGGCTACACAGGAACTGGATTACAAAAGAGAACAGGGTCTCAAATTTAGAAAACCAACTTATGCTTGCTTAAGGGGAAAGGTGAGTTGGTGTGCTGCATAAAACCAGAGATTAAAATGAGCACAGATAAAGTTCCTTAAGCCAAATATGTAATAGACAAGAGCTACTCCTTGCTCAACGAAATGGACTCAACACCCCATATTAAACGCCTAAGAATGTAGCTGACTAGAAAGTATCTTAAAACCTATGGATTGCTATGCCTCTCAGAGAAACAAGCGTGTGTACAGGGCCATAAACGCAGCAGTGATAGGATTGGAGAGGTTCGGTGAGCAAATGAAGACCCTTTGAAGTCATATTGCATGGTAACCATTCCAAGGGTCTCAACTCTCCACGTTTAAGGGATTCTTCCTTCAGCTAAAGCATGCATGTGGAACCCAGAGTATGATCAACCGTGTGATCGGGAGACGTGTTCCAATATGTCTCAGTTCTCGTCCCCTGGTACTCGGGTGCAACATTCCAGACACTTTACTAACACTCTCCCGACTTGGAGAGTCAGTGCCTTTAACCTCCTGTTTGGCCCAGTTTGCAATTTCTGCGGAAGATGAACAGGAATAGGGAGAACCAATGAGAGACTAGCTGGAGGTGTCTGGACGGGCAAATTTAACTCTCATTTGCCACCAGGAAGAGGAATTAACCAAAGGCTCAGCGTGCCATGCCGGAAACAGATTAGGGCCTGAAACAATCCTGCGGTGTTGCGGCCAGCTCACAAGAAAGCGAGTTGAAGAAAGGAGCTCAGGGGCACTGTAATTCACAAACCTGCAGAGTTATAAATGACAGCTATCGTCCAAAAATATACTGAAGTAAGGCTGCCAAGAGGACTTGAAAGCGGGGCAGAATTTCAGGAAACCGATTTCATGAGGTAGACTGGAATTGCATTTAAAGCATAGGAAAAGAGGCAGAATGTCGACAATGATGCACTTGGCCAAAAAGGGCGTATGCGTTTTTTCCTGAATATATTCAGGACAAAACGCATATGCCCTTTTTGGCCAACCAAGCAAGCTTGCAAAGGAAATCTGCACTACAATGAAGTCTCACTTCCCCCTGCTCAAAAGGGCCATCTGAAAAAAGTATAAAATCCAGAAAGGCAGGACAGGCCATGGAGAACTGGGAGCCTTGTTATGCTGATGGGTGGGATGTAAATTGCCAACAGCCACTCGAGAGAAGTGTATGGTGCTTCCTGAAACATCTAAAAAACAGACGAACAGAGCCGAGGGCACTTCCACTTATGGTCCTATAGCTTAGGGAAATTAAAATCAAAAAGACACAGCCACCCCAAAGTTTGGGACAGCTCTGTTTACAAGAACCTCGTTTACGGTACAAGTTGAATATCGCAGAAAGTGAAAAATGGATAAAGAAGTTGTGGTACTTAGGTACAATGCAATATCACTCAGCAATGAAATCTATGTCATCAGGCCCGTAGCAGCATAGAGAGGATTCAGGTATGATGATTCTAACTGAAATAAGTCACACAGAAAAAGAAACATCATAAGATATCACTAATACATGGAATGTAAACTTGGCTACACAAGAACTGAATTACAAAACAGAACAGGGTCTCAAATTTAGAAAAACAACTTATGCTTGCTTAAGGGGAAAGGTGAGTTGGGGTGCTGCATAAAACCAGAGATTGAAATGAGCACAGATAAAGTTCCTTAAGCCAAATATGTAATAGACAAGAGCTACTCCTTGCTCAACGAAATGGACTCAAAACCCCATATTAGACGCCTAAGTATGTACCTGACTAGTAAGTATCTTAAAAGCTATGGATTGCTATGTCTCCGAAAGAGAATCAAGCGTGTGTACAGGGGCATAAAGGCAGCAGTGATAGGATTGGAGAGGTTCGGTGAGCAAATGAAGACCCTTTGAAGTCATATTGCATGGTACCCATTCCACGGGTCTCAACTCTCCAGGTTTAAGGGATTCTTCCTTCAGCTAAAACATGCATGTGGAACCCAGAATATGATCAACCGCGTGATCGGGAGACGTGTTCAAATATGTCTCAGTTTTCCTCCCCTGGTACTCGGGTGCAACATTCCAGATGCTTTACTAACACTCTCCCGACATGGAGAGTCAGTGCCTTTAACCTCCTGTTTGGCCCAGTTTGCAAATTCCGCGGAAGATGAACAGGAATAAGGAGAACCAATGAGAGACTAGCTGGAGGTGTCTGGACGGGCAAATTTATCTCTCATTTCCCACCAGGAAGAGGAATTAACCAAAGGCTCAGCGTGCCGTGCCAGAAAAAGATTAGGGCCTGAAGCAATCCTGCGGTGTTGCGGCCAGCTCACAAGAAAGCGAGTTGAAGAAAGGAGCTCAGGGGCACTGTAATTCACAAACCTGCAGAGTTATAAATGACAGCTATCGTCCAAAAATATACTGAAGTAAGGCTGCCAAGAGGACTTGAAAGCGGGGCAGAATTGCAGGAAACCGATTTCAGGAGGTAGACTGGAATTGCATTTAAAGCATAGGAAAAGAGGCAGAAAGTCGACAATGATGCACTTGGCCAAAAAGGGCGTATGCGTCTTTTCCTGAATATATTCAGGAAAAAACGCATACGCCCTTTTTGGCCAACCAAACAAGCTTGCAAAGGAAATCTGCACTACAATGAAGTCTCACTTCCCCACGGTCAAAAGGGCCATCTGAAAAAAGTGTAAAATCCAGAAAGGCAGGACAGGCCATGGAGAACTGGGAGCCTTGTTATGCTGATGGGCGGGATGTAAATTGCCAACAGCCACTCAGGAGAAGTGTATGGTGTTTCCTGAAACATCTAAAAAACAAAGCAACAGAGCCTAGGGCACTTCCACTTATGGTCCTATAGCTTAGGTAAATTAAAATCAAAAAGACACAGCCACCCCAAAGTTTGGGACGGCTCTGTTTACAAGAACCTCCTTTACGCTACAAGTTCAATATCGCAGAAAGTGAAAAATGGATAAAGAAGTTGTGGTACTTACGTACAATGCAATATCACTCAGCAATGAAATCTATGTCATCAGGCCCGTAGCAGCATAATGAGTGGATTCAGGTATGATGATTCTAACTGAAATAAGTCACACAGAAAAAGAAACATCATAAGATATCACTAATACACGGAATGTAAACTTGGATACACAGGAACTGGATTACAAAACAGAACAGGGTCTCAAATTTAGAAAACCAACTTATGCTTGCTTAAGGGGAAAGATGATTTGGGGTGCTGCATAAAACCAAAGATTGAAATGAGCACAGATAAAGTTCCTTAAGCCAAATATGTAACAGACAAGAGCTACTCCTTGCTCAACGAAATGGACTCAACACCCCATATTAAACGCCTAAGAATGTACCTGACTAGTAAGTATCTTAAAACCTATGGATTGCTATGTCTCCAAAAGAGAATCAAGCGTGTGTACAGGGGCAAAAACGCAGCTGTGATAGGGTTGGAGAGGTTCGGTGAGCAAATGAAAACCCTTTGAAGTCATATTGCATGGTACCCATTCCACGGGTCTCAACTCTCCAGGTTTAAGGGATTCTTCCTTCAGCTAAAACATGCAAGTGGAACCCAGAGTATGATCAACCATGTGATAGGGAGACGTGTTCAAATATGTCTCAGTTCTCGTACCCTGGTACTCGGGTGCAACATTCCAAACGCTTTATTAACACTCTCCCAACTTGGAGAGACAGTGCCTTTAACCTCCTGTTTGGCCCAGTTTGCAATTTCTGCGGAAGATGAACAGCAATAGGGAGAACCAATGAGAGACTAGCTGGAGGTGTCTGGACGGGCAAATTTAACTCTCATTTCCCACCAGGAAGAGGAATTAAGCAAAGGCTCAGCGTGCCGTGCCGGAACCAGATTAGGGCCTGAAGCAATCCTGCGGTGTTGCGGCCAGATCACAAGAAAACGAGTTGAAGAAAGGAGCTCAGGGGCACTGTAATTCACAAACCTGCAGAGTTATAAATGACAGCTATCGTCCAAAAATATACTGAAGTAAGGCTGCCAAGAAGACTTGAAAGCGGTGCAGAATTGCAGGAAACCGATTTCAGGAGGTAGACTGGAATTGCATTTAAAGCATAGGAAAAGAGGCAGAACGTCCACAATGATACACTTGGCCAATAAGGGCGTATGCGTTTTTTCCTGAATATGTTAAGGACAAAACGCATATGCCCTTTTTGGCCAACCAAGCAAGCTTGCAAAGGAAATCTGCACTACAATGAAGTCTCACTTCCCCCCGGACAAAGGGCCATCTGAAAAAAGTGTAAAATCCAGAAAGGCAGGACAGGCCATGGAGAACTGGGAGCCTTGTTTTGCTGATGAGCGGGATTTAAATTGCCAACAGCCACAGGGGAGAAGTGTATGGTGTTTCCTGAAACATCTAAAAAACTGAGGAACAGAGCCTAGGGCACTTCCACTTATGGTCCTATAGCTTAGGGAAATTAAAATCAAAAAGACACAGCCACCCCAAAGTTTGGGACAGCTCTGTTTACAAGAACCTCAGTCACGGTACAAGTTCAATATCACAGAAAGTGAAAAATGGATAAAGAAGTTGTGGTACTTACGTACAATGCAATATCACTCAGCAATGAAATCTATGTCATCAGGCCTGTAAAGCATAGAGTGGATTCAGGTATGATGATTCTAACTGAAATAAGTCACACAGAAAAAGAAACATCATAAGATAACACTAATACATGGAGTGTAAACTTGGATACACAGGAACTGGATTACAAAACAGAACAGGGTCTCAAATTTAGAAAACCAACTTATGCTTGCTTAAGGGGAAAGGTGAGTTGGGGTGCTGCATAAAACCAGAGATTGAAATGAGCACAGATAAAGTTCCTTAAGCCAAATATGTAATAGACAAGGGCTACTCTTTGCTCAACGAAATGGACTCAAAACCCCATATTAAACGCCTAAGAATGTACCTGACTAGTAAGTATCTTAAAACTTATGGATTGGTATGTCTCTGAAAGAGAATCAAGCGTGAGTACAGGGGCATAAACGCAGCAGTGATAGGATTCGAGAGGTTCGGTGAGCAAATGAAGACCCTTTGAAGTCATATTGCATGGTACCCATTCCACAGGTCTCAACTCTCCAAGTTTAAGGGATTCTTCCTTCAGCTAAAAAATGCATGTGGAACACAGAGTGTGATCAACCGTGTGATCGGGAGACGTGTTCTAATATGTCTCAGTTCTCATCCCCTGGTACTCGGGTGCAACATTGCAGACGCTTTACTAACATTCTCCCGACTTGGAGAGACAGTGCCTTTAACCTCCTGTTTGGCCCAGTTTGCAATTTCTGCGGAAGATGAACAGGAATAGGGAGAACCAATGAGAGACTAGCTGGAGGTGTCTGGACGGGCAAATTTAACTCTCATTTCCCACCAGGAAGAGGAATTAACCAAAGGCTCAGCGTGCTGTGCCGGAACCAGATTAGGGCCTGAAGCAATCCTGCGGTGTTGTGGCCAGCTCACAAGAAAGCGAGTTGAAGAAAGGAGCTCAGGGGCACTGTAATTCACAAACCTGCAGAGTTATAAATGACAGCTATCGTCCAAAAATATACTGAAGTAAGGCTGCCAAGAGGACTTGAAAGCGGGGCAGAATTGCAGGAAACCGATTTCAGGAGGTAGACTGGAATTGCATTTAAAGCATAGGAAAAGAGGCAGAACGTCCACAATGATGCACTTGCCAAAAAGGGCGTATGCGTTTTTTCCTGAATATATTCAGGACAAAACACATATGCCCTTTTTGGCCAACCAAGCAAGCTTGCAAAGGAAATCTGCACTACAATGAAGTCTCACTTCCCCACGGTCCAAAGGGCCATCTGAAAAAAGTGTAAAATCCAGAAAGGCAGGACAGGCCATGGAGAACTGTGAGCCTTGTTATGCTGATGGGCGGGATGTAAATTGCAAACAGCCACTCAGGTGAAGTGTATGGTGTTTCCTGAAACATCTAAAAAACTGAGGAACAGAGCCTAGGGCACTTCCACTTATGGTCCTATAGCTTAGGGAAATTAAAATCAAAAAGACACAGCCACCCCAAAGTTTGGGACAGCTCTGTTTACAAGAACCTCAGTCACGGTACAAGTTCAATATCCCAGAAAGCGAAAAATGGATAAAGAAGTTGTGGTATTTACGTACAATGCAATATCAATCAGCAATGAAATCTATGTCATCAGGCCTGTAAAGCATAGAGTGGATTCAGGTATGATGATTCTAACTGAAATAAGTCACACAGAAAAAGAAACGTCATAAGCTATCACTAATACACGGAATGTAAACTTGGCTACACAGGCACTGAATTACAAAACAGAACAGGGTCTCAAATTTAGAAAACCAACTTATGCTTGCTTAAGGGGAAAGTTGAGTTGGGGTGCTGCATAAAACCAGAGATTGAAATGAGCACAGATAAAGTTCCTTAAGCCAAATATGTAATAGACAAGAGCTACTCCTTGCTCAACGAAATTGACTCAACACCCCATATTAAACGCCTAAGAATGTACCTGACTAGTAAGTATCTTAAAACCTATGGATTGCTATGTCTCCGAAACAGAACCAAGCGTGTGTACAGGGGCATAAACGCAGCAGTGATAGGATTGGAGAAGTTCGGTGAGCAAAGGAAGACCCTTTGAAGTCACATTGCATGGTACCCATTCCACGGGTCTCAACTCTCCAGGTTTAAGGGATTTTTCCTTCAGCTAAAACATGCATGTGGAACCCAGAGTATGATCAACCATGTGATCGGGAGACGTGTTCAAATATGTCTCAGTTCTCGTACCCTGGTACTCGGGTGCAACATTCCAAACGCTTTATTAACACTCTCCCAACTTGGAGAGACAGTGCCTTTAACCTCCTGTTTGGCCCAGTTTGCAATTTCTGCGGAAGATGAACAGGAATAGGGAGAACCAATGAGAGACTAGCTGGAGGTGTCTGGACGGGCAAATTTACCTCTCATTTCCCACCAGGAAGAGGAATTAAGCAAAGGCTCAGCGTGCCGTGCCGGAACCAGATTAGGGCCTGAAGCAATCCTGCGGTGTTGCGGCCAGCTCACAAGAAAACGAGTTGAAGAAAGGAGCTCAGGGGCACTGTAATTCACAAACCTGCAGAGTTATAAATGACAGCTATCGTCCAAAAATATACTGAAGTAAGGCTGCCAAGAAGACTTGAAAGCGGTGCAGAATTGCAGGAAACCGATTTCAGGAGGTAGACTGGAATTGCATTTAAAGCATAGGAAAAGAGGCAGAACGTGGACAATGATGCACTTGGCCACAAAGGGCGTATGCGTTTTTTCCTGAATATGTTCAGGACAAAACGCATATGCCCTTTTTGGCCAACCAAGCAAGCTTGCAAAGGAAATCTGCACTACAATGAAGTCTCACTTCCCCCCGGACAAAGGGCCATCTGAAAAAAGTGTAAAATCCAGAAAGGCAGGACAGGCCATGGAGAACTGGGAGCCTTGTTTTGCTGATGGGCGGGATTTAAATTGCCAACAGCCACAGGGGAGAAGTGTATGGTGTTTCCTGAAACATCTAAAAAACTGAGGAACAGAGCCTAGGGCACTTCCACTTATGGTCCTATAGCTTAGGGAAATTAAAATCAAAAAGACACAGCCACCCCAAAGTTTGGGACAGCTCTGTTTACAAGAACCTCAGTCACGGTACAAGTTCAATATCACAGAAAGTGAAAAATGGATAAAGAAGTTGTGGTACTTACGTACAATGCAATATCACTCAGCAATGAAATCTATGTCATCAGGCCTGTAAAGCATAGAGTGGATTCAGGTATGATGATTCTAACTGAAATAAGTCACACAGAAAAAGAAACATCATAAGATAACACTAATACACGGAGTGTAAACTTGGATACACAGGAACTGGATTACAAAACAGAACAGGGTCTCAAATTTAGAAAACCAACTTATGCTTGCTTAAGGGGAAAGGTGAGTTGGGGTGCTGCATAAAACCAGAGATTGAAATGACAACAGATAAAGTTCCTTAAGCCAAATATGTAATAGAGAAGGGCTACTCCTTGCTCAACGAAATGGACTCAAAACCCCATATTAAACGCCTAAGAATGTACCTGACTAGTAAGTATCTTAAAACTTATGGATTGGTATGTCTCTGAAAGAGAATCAAGCGTGAGTACAGGGGCATAAACGCAGCAGTGATAGGATTGGAGAGGTTCGGTGAGCAAATGAAGACCCTTTGAAGTCATATTGCATGGTACCCATTCCACGGGTCTCAACTCTCCAGGTTTAAGGGATTTTTCCTTAAGCTAAAAAATGCATGTGGAACACAGAGTGTGATCAACCGTGTGATCGGGAGACGTGTTCTAATATGTCTCAGTTCTCATCCCCTGGTAC